>NW_020956151.1:309455-313585 GCF_003031625.1 Empidonax traillii | reverse complement strand
CCCCCCCCCCCCCCCCCCCCCCCCCCCCCCCCCCCCCCCCCCCCCCCCCCCCCCCCCCCCCCCCCCCCCTCACCTCTCCCGCGGTCCGGCGCGCGCGCTCCTCGCGGTTCTCCCCCCCCCGCCCCGGCCTCGCGCCGGAACTTCCGCCCGCGCGAGGCGAGGTGACGTCAAGCGGCGGATACAGCGACAAGGCAGACGCCGCGGCGGCCATGATGGAACCGGGCACCGAGAACCGGGCACCGAGGGACACATCTCCCCCTCCCCGACAGCCGCACACACGGACAGCGCTCAGCTCTGCACACCTCAGCCTCTTTATTGCCCGCCACGGCCCGGCCCGCGGGCCGCGCCCGTCCCGACACGCGGGGCCACATCCCGTGTCCCGGGAGCTGCCCCGGTGTCCCCGGGAACCCCCGTCCCCAGCCCTCAGGAGATGAAGTGCGTCTGAGGCGTGATCTGCTCCAGCTTGTGGTCGGCGGGGTTCGCGGAGGCCTCGTAGTTGCAGATGGTGACCTCGTGGCGGTGAGCCTGGGGTGGAGATCGGGGGTGTCACATCCCGGGGGGGGCGAGATTGGGGGATCCCAACCCCCCCACACCGCTCCCGGCTCTGTCCCACCACCAGGATTTGACCAAATCAATGATTTCAAGCCCTTCGCAGCCCCTTGGTCCCTCTCTGCCCCCACTCACCTCCGCCCACTCCCCCTTCAGGCCGATGTAAAAGATCTTCGTTGTCTCCGCCCCGAAGTTCTTCGGGAAGTGCATGGAGAGGTGGTAAAGGTTGGAGAAACGGGCAATTCTGGAAGGAAACACGCCCTGAGGCCGGAGCTGCCCCTGCAGCTCCCTCTGATCCCACTCGGACTGGGGATCAAACATCTGAGGGGCAGGAGGAGCTGTTCCCTCACACCTGTGGGTCAGCAACGAGCTGACAGGGACATGGGACAGGACACAGGACACCAGGGTGATTCTGCACCCCGAGTGATGCCTTGAAATCTATATTAAATGGATTTTAGCACAGCCTGCTAGTACCTTTGTACAAAATTCCTAAAAATAGCCTTTTAACATTCCTTGTTAAGAATTTAAGGTAAAACATAGATTTTTAAGGCATCACAAGAAGCCCTGGGGCGCTGGAACTGCCACCCCCAGGCTCCAGGGGAGGAGGTTTCAGGCCAGAGCTCCCACCTGGCAAAGGGCAGGACGGAGGTGGGGAGGCAAATTCTGCCCTGGGCTGACGCTGCCCTAAATTTGGCAGCACGTGGGCAAGCTGGACCGAGCTCCTGTGGCAGGGGAGGAGCAGCCCCCAGCCCCCCAGGGGGTGTCTCTCACTTGGTGGGATACTCCAGCTCGCCCAGGGGGTCCCGGTTCAGGCTGAAGGTCTGCTCTGCTTCCCTGGCCGTGTCATCAAAGGACATGTGAGGAATGTTCCTGAACCTGGGGAAACAGGAAGGGAACCCGGGGAGTTGTTAACAGCAGGGCAGGTAATTGTTTTCCTCCCTGTCCATTAGCACTGCCCACATTCTTCTCCACAAGAAGCTGGATTGGCTTTGTCTTCTCACAGCCCCACAGAGCAGGAACTGCAGAGCAAGGGGGCTCAGCTCAGCTCAGCCCCAGGAAGGTGAAAAGCTGGTTTCACTCACAGCCTCAGCTCCGCCGGGTGCGTCCCGTCGTCCTCCCCCATCACAAGGACTCCTTTTAACTTCACGCTGCCCGTGAACCTGCCCAGACACACAGAGCAGGGGCTGCACCTTCAGCCTCTCCAAAATCAGCCTCTGTGAGAGGGGCAGGCACTGTGCCTCGTCCCCAGGGGAGGTGGAACTTACGGGATGTTGAACAGCAGCTCCTCGTCATCATCGCTTTCCACGAACTGGGGAGAGGAGGAGGAGCAGGTCAGGACTGGTGGGGCTGGTGGGGGGAGCAGGGGGGTCACCCCAGAGGGCCTCAGGGACACAGCAGCACCTCCCTCACAGAGTATTTTGGGTGGGAAGGGGCCTCTGGAGATCACCCAGTCCAACCCCCCTGCCCAGGCAGGGTCACCTGGAGCAGGTGACACAGGGATGTGTCCAGGGGGGTCTGGGATGTCTCCAGAGACTCCAGGCCCTCTCTGGGCAGCTGTTCCAGGCCCTGCCACCTCCACAGAAAAAAGTTCTGCCTCATGCTGAGGTGGAACCTGCTGTGTTTTAGTTTATGGCCATTGCTCCTTGTCCTGTCGCTGAACAGAGTCTGGGACCATCCTCTGACACCCCCTGGAGATGTCTGTGTGGATTGATGAGATATTTGTGCGGATTTATAGGTCCGTTCTCAGCCTCCCCTCCTCCAGCCTGACCAGGCCCAGCTCCCATCTCTGGGTGTCTCCTCATCCCAGGGATGCTCCAGACCCCAAATCACCTCCGCGGCCTCCCCTGGCCCCTCCCCAGCAGCCCAGAACTCCCTACACGGCTCCAGATGCGCCTCCCCAGCCCCGACCCGAGGGGCAGCACCCCGGATCCCCCCCTCCCCTCCCCGCCCCACCGCGCACCCCACGCGCCCCACGAGCCCCCCTCGCACCGCCGGCCCTCACCTTCGCGCGGTCGCCGCGCTCCTCCCAGGCGCGGAACACGAGCGCCCCGGAGCCCTCCCGGCGCTCGTTGAGGCACTGCAGGCGCTGGCGGTCGATGCGCAGGTGGAGCGCCCAGGCCGCCCCCGGCTCCGCCGCCCCCTCCCCGCAGCAGCAGCGGCACCGCCCGGGCCCGTGCCCGTGCGCCATGGCCGCGCACCGCGCCTGCGCACCGCCGGGACACGCCCAGGGCACGCCCACACCCCCACCTGGTCACGCCCACAAAACGAAGAGGACACGCCCATCGCCTTTTGCTCCGCCCACATGTTCAGGACACGCCCGTTACCCCGCCCACACAATCAACAGCCCCGCCTATGTGGGCGTGGCCTTGCGCTACACGTGCTGAGTCCTCCCGGTGGTCCCAAAAGGGTCTCGGAAAGGCTCCGAAGGGCTAAACTTGGGGCGTTTTCCAGCCAGGAAGGGAGCAGGAGCAGCATTCCCTTCGGGAATCACGATCCCGGAGTGTCACCCTCCAAGGGGGCCACAGGGACCCGTCAGTTCAACATTCATTGTCAAAGCCAGGAAAGAACGAGCAGCCCAAGGTCCAGCGTTCGGCTTTTATTAAGACATGATTCTCCTCTTTTCATATAACTTATCTAATTAAAATATTCATCTTGGTTACCACAAAAAAAAAAAAAAAAAAAAAAAAAAAGGAACATAGAAAATCGTATTTACAGAGTTCTGGGACCAAAATACAAACGCGAGGCCAAGTCGTTCACCCCCCTCCTCACTCCTGTCAACTCATCCCACTGGGATGGGGCAGCAAAGGGGGAAGAGGCAGCTCTGCTCAGTCCTCTGCGTGTGGCGAAGCACAGAACAACTGCACAAGGCTGGGAACGAGCACTTTAATCCCAGACTTATCCCATGGAAATGACCCTTCTCTGCCCTGTAGTGTCCGAGCAAGAAGAAGGGAAGAATCGGCATCGTCCCCGTGGGCTGCAGAGAGCAGAGTCACTCCAGGCACAGTGTCACCTCCCTGCAACCCCACAGGGCTGAAACACGGGCAAAGCCTGCGGCAAAGGGGCTGCTCTGAGAGGGAAGGAGCATCACCCCAAATCAGCAGCGACTGGGCAACACCCCCACCCGAATGCTGAGCTGGGGTGTTAATTAACTGGCAGTTTTAGCGGCGCCCAAAATTGTTCTTGGGCATCACCCAGCTCCTTTGTTCAAAGCTCCATCGTGTCTGAACACGATGCCAAGCTCCGCTCCCCTCCCCTCTGCCCCTGCCCCAAGTACAGAGGAGAAATAAACGGTAGCACAACGGTCAGCAGAAAGAGAAATATATTGTTATCTAATTAAAAATACAGCAAAAATTAAATACAGCAAAAACGCAGGAGTAAAGGAGCCATTATTTTACAGCACAACACACACTGAAGATGCTGCACGGTAACATTAAAGCATCTGGGACTGTAACAAACTTACAGCACGTGAGAGTCTGAGAACATTTCTCCAAGAACTTCAAACTAAGGAAAGAGCAGAGCAAATAAACAGGAGACAGAATGGTTTTAAAGAAAGGAATCTTTTAAAAGGGAGGGAGGAAAAA
>NW_020956151.1:228707-308611 GCF_003031625.1 Empidonax traillii | reverse complement strand
GAGGAAAGAGACAACCCAAGAGAAAGCAGAAGCAAACAGGGATTTTTTTTTTTCCAGAGCCCTCCAGGGAGGACCCTTCACAGCGAGGTTTCCCCCGGTCAGTGCACACAGACAACTCCACCGGTTTGGGATTTGGCAGCCACGGAAAGCCAGCAGCACAGCTTCTCAGGAGCTGCCAACAACAACAGCATCCCCTACCAGCATCTTTTCCACCCAGACAGCAAAGTCCTAGGGCAGCAAATATGGCTTGGAACGGGAGAATCCCTCCCCTCTCCGATCCAGTTGGGCCTCTGAGCCCTCACAGAGGCCACTACGAGACCTGGGTCTCATCAGCCCCATCCTCTGCTTGTACCAGCCCTGGGGCTCTCACCTGGGGACAGACACAACCCACGAGCAGGAACCTTCCCCACGAGGCTCCACATGTCACAGCCTGGGTGTGTCCAGCCAGCCCAGCTGCCACCACACCCCTCAGCAGCAGCACCGACCTCCCTGGGAGCACCAGGGCACTTCCTCACACTCCCACCAGCCCCTGGCTCCACAGTGACACCTCACACACCTTTTCCTTCCCCAGCTCCAGACACCGAGGACAGCGGAGCCTTCGGAGCTCCTGCTGTGAAGGACACACGATAAAACAGCCACGTTCCATCACTCACTTCCCTCCAACCCCATCCAAGTGGTTCCAGGTTCAGAGACCACAATCCTTGGACTCTTCCAAAGAGGGGAGGGCAGAGCAAAACACACAGAGGAAAAGGCAGGATTTAGGCACCAGCTTCCAAAACTGGAAACAAATCCTTTCCAATCCCACACAGAAAACAAGATAAAAGTATTCCTTCTTTCCACTGAAAGAGGCAAACGATGCCTTCATTGATATTTAAAAACTCCTTTCAATTGCAAAGTCCCCTATTCCTCTCCCAGTAAAAAGTTAAAATCCCACTTGGTGCACAGTAAAATTCCTCCCCAGTCCCTTGCAGTTCTGTTCCCAGTAGCCAGCAGAAGACAACAACAGCAGCAGAGGAAACGTCCCCAAAGGCTCCTGGCATCCCTGCACGGCCACAAAAGCATCTGTACAGGATCTACAGCAACAGCAGGGGGAGGGTCAGGAGCTCAGGTTTAATTAACACACACGAGCAGGGAGCGAAGCCTCGCGACTTGATGCACTTGCTGAAGGAGTGACAAAGTGGATGGGCCACCAGTCCTACCTGTCCCAGAGCCTCCAGGTGAGACTTTGGGCCCAGCAGGTACCTGATCACAAGGAAAGACTCCCGTGACACCCAGTTTCCACTCAGACAGATGGATTCCAGCTCAAGTCACAGAGGCTGACCCTTGGACTGGACTGGTAGGGGAGAGACTACTGGGAGCGACATAAATAACACAGCAGGGTAGAGGGGCAAAATATTAATTAAAACCATTTCATAATTTATTAAGAGGTTAAATAGTAAATAAGTCTCTGGATCTTCCACTCTCAGCAGGTGCCAAGACTTCACATTTTCCTGTGTCGGGAGATTCTGTACACCCTTCTTTCGATGGATGCCAAAGCCAGAAACAGGATGTTGAAGGGAGGGGGGAAAAGAAGTGGGGGCTTGACACTGAGAAAGGGACCAGAATAAAAGATAAAATACTGTGCCGTCATCTTGTGCAGATTGAAGCTTCTCCCAGCAGCTGCAGCCTCCGAAGAGTCCAAGGGTAAGGGCTGTTTGGGAACCTTCTCCCCCTCCAGTGCCACTCCTTCCCCGTGAGAGAAAGTCCCAGGTCAGCACTGCAAACTTATCTCCGAGAGAACCTGTTTTTGAAAGCTTTGATAGTCTTTGCCATCATTGGTGCAATTTCTGCCACGGAGAAAGGAGAGGGGGGAAAAAAAAAAAAAAAAAAGACAAATCAAACAAAAAACCCCCACATATGAAAGGAGCAGTGGCAGAGTAAGAGCAGAGAGCAATTCAAAGCTGCAGCCCCTGGCAAGTGTGTGCTCTCTGATCGTGGCCCATCCTATTTATCAGGTCACAGACTGAGGAGAACCCACTGCTTTCTGCACTGTAAGAACACAGACCTCTAGTTAAACCCTCCCTGCTTCCCTCACAAGAGAACTCCACCACACCGTCACAGCTGGACGGACACAGGACAGCAGGAGGGCACTGGTGCCATTGGGACAGGCTGACACAGTCAGCTCTGAGCAGGAGAGTGGATTGGATGTTTCCTTGTGCTCTCCCTTGTGAAAGAAGTTTGAACAGGCTCTCCTCAGGGAGAGGAGATGCCAACATCAAACCCTCCCGCACAGCCTGGAATTCTCCTGCAGCACAAGCAGCTGTGGGCGAAGGAGGAGCAAAAAGAGGCCACAGGGATATTCTGCGGGTTGTACTTACTCTTCACTGGGGGTTTCCTGGGGTCGAAGGAGGAGAAGGTGCTCCCTGAAGATGGGACAGAGTGGGCACTGCTGGTGCTGGGCCCATCGTAGGACTGCTCGTCACTTGCTCGAGTGTGGCTTTTGCTGGATGTGTACAGGACAGGTTTGATTCTGAAACACACAGGGGACAGGCATTTCAGTGAAGATTCACCACGGTTTGATGCAATTCTACAGACACAAGCCACGTTTGCCAACAGCACCACGTGGGACCATCTCTGTGCTTCCCAGCGAGAAACAGCCCAGCAGAGTTACAAGTTTCACTGGAAAAGGAGCTCCCAGACACTCAGTATCCTTTGCTGCCGGATGCAGAGCTTCAGGGGGAAGCTGGCAGGAGGCACTGAGCAGCAAGTGCTACTGAAAAACACTCACTTGGTCTTCTCTGGCAGAAGAGGCCCTCCAGTTCCAAACTTCTCTTGTCTCCTTCGTACGTCCCGAGGGGGCTTTGCTGCAGAGTTCACAAATGCCATTTTGGCCACTCTCCCTGCAAGAGGCCACAGGGAAACACCACTTAGATCCAGCTTACTATAAATGAGGCTCCTCAGTGCTTGTCTTCAAGTTCATCCACCTCTCCCCAGTCCATCCACTCCAAAGCTCTGGTGACAGGTTTCCTCCCTAAGATCTCAACCTCTTGCAGTCACAGCATGGGCTGTGAGAAATCAGACAGATCAGCTCAGGAGTTCTCATTGCGTTCACCAAAAGAGCAGGAATGCTTCTCCCCACTCTGGTTTTCTTCAATCCCAACATGGAGAAGCCACTCTGGAAGAGGAGGTGCTTATTCAGCCCTAAGAATTCCTGCTGTAAAATATCAAAAGGCCGCTGCGCATCAACAGCGCTACGGACGAGAGCCAGAGGCTGCCAAACCACGAAGCAGAGGCCACCACACAAAGAACACAGAGCGGTGCAGCTCCTAAACTGGACTAGTTTTAAGCCAGTCATCCCAAAACACCTTTCCTCAGCCCCACCTTTGGGTTTGTTGGCGTGGGCCGAGCCGATGTTCCGCGCCAGCATGAGCAGCCGCTGCTCGCGCGCGTCGTGCAGCCGCAGGTACATCTCCCGCCACGACTCGAACTCCTCTGGCTTCTCATTCTTGAAATCTCTGAGGCAGTGATTGTGCCACAGCTGATCCGTGTCCTCGATGAGCACCTGAAACAAACCCACGCGTGGCTGGCACCCCTCCGGGCACACCTCAGCACTAGCGTCGCTGGAATTCCGCAGAGGGAACTGCGGCAAGAGACGGGCAAGATGGCAAATCCAGGAACTCGGGGCCATCAAAAGCCAACTCTTGTTATAAAAAAAAGCTTTGTTCCCAGCTATTCTGCAGACGAGGACAGAACATGACTGTTCCATGCCACATCCCTCCCCAGCCAAGGCACTCACATGATTACATTCCTCGATGCGATACAGCTGCTCCGGGGTGCATCTCTCCAACACCGGCTCCAGCACGGAGAAAGGGACACCACCCACTTCATAGATTGCTAGAGAGAAGCAAGATGCACAGAGTATTATTTATCCTGCTCCTTCCTTGCTGAGGAAAGGGCTTGACACCTTCAAATGCAGCGGGAAAAACTGTAGGACTGTACGAGGGGAAGGGAAAAAGGACCTGAGGCACCGGTACCTCCATGTTAAGAGGTGCCTGCGCAGGCTCTGCCACAGTTTTCAGTGCTTCAGCACTGCCTGAAAGCATTCTGGGTGCTGATCCCTGCAGCACCCGAGCTTTCAGGGAGGTCTGTCCCATACCTGTGAGAAGGGTCTGTTGTTCCCACACTCCAGTCCAGGCGCTGCCTGGATTTATACAAACAAGCTGCCAAAATTTCAGTGTAACTGCGGAAAGGTACTCACAGTCGATGTTGTTGCTGAGGACCCTGATGCACTGCTGGTACAGGGACATCATCTTTGGGAGGTAGGCAGTTTTGGAGCCCGAGTACACCTGCATTTTTGAGTTTAACCGTCGGCCCGTGAAACCTGCTTCGCTCTCCTCAACCGGCGAGGACACTGCTGTGAGGGGGAGGACTTGGAGTGAGAAGGGAGCAGGGAAATGAAGAGCCCACCCAGATGAACACCACAGAGACACAAATTGGATTAATCCACAAGCAACCCCAAGGGCAAAGCCTTTTCCAAGAGACCTGCAAGCCTCACTCAGGCAGGGAAAGCCCAAAGCCCAAACCCCAAAGAAGGGTCAGCAAAGGATTTTCAGCTGCTTTTCTCTGAAACCTGGACCCTGGGCAGAGCCCAGCAGAAAGACCTGGACCCAGCCAGCATCCACTCCTGCTCTCTCCCACAAACTGGCTCGTTCCAAACATATTTTCCTGCCCAACATACCTTTCCTTTTTGTCTGGGAGCAGGTAATGGACTCGATGGAGGGAAGAGGACGATAGTTGGCCTGGATCGGGGGCAATGGGATGTCTGGTAACGTTGGTACCACATCTAAGATTATCTGGAAAGAGAGGATGGACATGCAAGTGAGACAGGAATACAGGAGGATGTGACATCCCACCAGTGTACAAACAGCACTGAACTGCATTCTTTTGCATATTTTGAATAAACCACTCAATGCTGATCAGTCCCCACAAGGAAACAGTCTCAGGGGGTAGCTCTGTCTAGGCTGTCAATAGGAACAAGCCAAAATTTGGGATCTGAATCACTCAGCTTCCTCCAGTAAGAGACATCCACATCTTTAACCTACTCAGGACAAGCAGAAACACATCCTTGATCTCAAACACTCATTTACCTGTTCTGCCTCCTCTTCTCCTCCTGCAAAAAAACTCTGCAGTGGTAGAGAAAGGATTGTCACAAACTGAGGGAAACTTAAAACTTTGACATGAGGCACTTTTTAGAATGAATGGCACAGCAGAATTTTAAACGCTGTTAACATTATAAAAAACACTTTTTGAAGAGCCAAGTGCTTCAAAGTTCAGTAAAAGGATGAAACAGTAAAGGTTTTTACATGTTAGACCCTCTTTATACACCAAGCCCTGGCACTCATGTGACAGTGAATATGAACAGAAACACTGCTCATTTTCCAGGCTTTCACAAAAGGAGGTTTGTCTTCTGGAATAAGCTGCATTGTAACACCAGTTCTCCCATTTCTGGACACCAACAGATTTAATTAACAAAGCTGTAGTACCAATACAGATAAAAAAAAGACTCATTTTAGAGTGAAATACTTGAGAGGGGAGACATGGGAACCTTGTTGTTAGCAGGAGATGCACTGAACAGTGGGCTGGATTTTAAGCTGACTCACCTCTACAGACACTCTGCCTGTTTAACAAGTGCATCATTGTCCAGTACTCTTCCTTATGAGTATTTAGCTGAAAGTTTTCTCTTTTGCTCTCCCCATTTTTTGACCAAACATAAAATAATAAGCATAAAAAACACCCGCTGCATTCCTTTCTTCCCCCCTCGTCTTCACCCACTTTTCCAAGGGGAAAACTAACAAGCCCCAGAGGGCAGAGGACCGAGGGCAGCTGATCCCACCTTCTTTGCTCACTGTCCCATCCTTCCAAACCTTACCCTCTTTGGTTTAGGAGGCTCTGGGGGTTTCTTCTCTGCCTTTTTCTCGCTTGTTCTCTTGTGGCTTGGACTTTTCTGACTCGAGCTGGAGCTGTTGGTGCTGGCTTTGGATCCGTTCTGTTTGCTGTGCCCTCGGTCCTTCTCCCCAGCTGAGCCAGCCGGGGCTTTGACCACTTTCTTTTTCTTTTTCTGGGGCTGGTCGTAGCTCAGATACGACTCGAAGGACATCGTGGGCTGTTCAAACTCGTCCTCCGCTTCCCCCTCCCCGGAATTGGAGGAGAAACCCGCTGATTTTTTGTCCACGTCGGGCATTTTGCGCTTCCCCTCCGAGGATTTTAAGCTCCCGGAACCCCCCTTTTCCTTGACCCTGTTAGAGGAGTCGGCCTCAGCTTTCCGCTTCTCCCGCTCCGCGTTGGAGGTCTCCAGGCTCGGCTTGGGCTTTTCCAGTTTGCTCTTTTCAGAGTCCCGATGCTTTTGCTTCTTCACGTGGTTGTCCAGAGACTCTTCCAAGGGGGGTAACGTGTGAAGCTTCTCCTTTTTGGAGGTGCTGCTTTCTCGGTTCTTCTCCTTCTTGGTGCCGTCCGACGTCCTCTGCTTCTCCTTGCCGGCCGCTGCCGCGGGGGATTCTCGGAGCTGCTCTTTAAAGGAGGTCTTGTGCAATCTCTCTGGGCTGAAGGTAGAGGTCCTCTCATCCCCTCTGCCATCAAGGCGCTGCTTCTTGTGAGATTTGTGCTCTTTGCTTCGACTCGCGTTCCCTTTGTCACAGAAGTCGCCGGAGTTCCGGCCTCCCACGAGCTTCTCCTGAAAGCTGTGGCCTTTGCTGGCTTTCCGGTGGAATACTGGGGGTTCTTCCTGCTCCTCAGAGGCGTAAGGGTCTGTGTCCATGTCCTGAGGGCTCTCACTCGGCTCAGGTGACACAGCTTGTCCACAGTCCGAGTACTCCTGATCTGAAGAGAGCACCGGGGAGGATCTGCCCCAACCCTTCCCCTGGTGGCTGCTATAGCCATAAGTCTCGTGGGCTCTCTCAGGCCTGGGATACCTTTTGGACTTCTTTTCCCTATGATCTGGGCTGTAGGACTGGCTGCAAGATGGCTGGAAGGGCTCTGAGTAATCCTGGTCAGGCTCCTCATCCTCTCTGAGGGAGGACTCCTGATGTCTTTTGCTTGAGCTGCTCCTCTCGTAGTCACGGTCTTCGGAGTCCAGGTTATTCCTGAGGGGAGAAGAAAATTGAACAGATTAAAATGTCCCACTGTGACTGAAAAGAGCCAATCCCTATGGACTATGTGGACTGGAACATCTCCTACAGAAGGCTAAGGCTGTGTTTGGTAGTTTTGTGGTGAGAACGCCACTGATTTTCTCAGGTCCGGCAACATTCAGGGATTTAAAAACTGCATTTCTAATGCAGGAATTGATCAAGCACTTTTATCAGAACTAGAGACAGATTTGTACAGGACCTTCTCCCACGCTGTGTGGTGCCTATAGGGAATGTCCTCCAGTTCCCAGTGAAGCACATGGGAATACCAGTCATTTAAATTCCCGTGAAAAACTGGATCTTTATCATTCAAATCTATTTGATCTCATTGCTGGGCTCAACACAGCTCTGTTACTGCAACATGTCTGCTGTCACTAACTCCCAGTTTCCACAGGGTTTTGGCTCATAAAAGCCTTCTTTCAAAGCAGGCCACTTCCTCTCCTTGGGCCTAGAACTTCCTGTCTTTAGCACCATAAAATGGGAAGCAAGCAGATTGCAGCTCTTGGCTTTATTTAAGGCACTCTCCTGGCATCTCCTGTTAATCTCTTCATCAGATTCTTGAAAACTGGTCCCCTACTTCCACACAAAACTGCAGCCATCAGCACATAATGCTCCACAGCCAGCAAAGGCAGGAAGTTTATGCCAAAACCAGGCAAAAAAAAAAAAAAAACAGGTAGAGTCAGACATTTGTGTTATGAGCTTCTCCACAGCCTTCACTGGGCTTCCTGGGCCAGAGGGGTTTATGATGTCCCCTGCAAAGGCATCCCAAAGCTCACCCATGAGGTTGACTCACCGCTCTGCCTCTTGGGCCACTGGCACCAGCTTCTTCCACCTGGCCACGAGGTCCTTGGCAAAGTCTCCCACGAGCTCGTGCTTCCGAAGGCTGTTCACGGTCTTCCCAATACCCGTCTCCTTCATGGGAGAGCCAAGAACATGAATCCATCTTAGCAAAACAGGCATTCTCACCCCTGCTAAAGTTCCTACGGAGTCAGTGAAGTCAACACACCACCTGCTGCTGCAGGGTAGGGATAAAATCCCTTGATCTAACAGCAAAGACATCCCGTTTTCCATGTTTCCTGCTGACATTACGTCATTTACTGCATGTAAATCAGAGACTTAATCCTACCTGAGTCTAATTATTTGTATTAATAATCCAAGCTAGTATTTGCCATGGCAGCTGATAAACTTGAGGGCAGAAGCCATCAATAATTTTAAGGATTAGCACTTCTTAATTTCATGCTGATTTATCACTGGGATCCACTCCGGCTCTCATATCCCAGTCAAGTGTTAAAGCTTTTGGAAGAACTGAGGATGACAGACCATCCTCCACGGCTTTCCACCTGCTCTGACACGCTCCTTCCCCATGCCTGGCACTTCCAGAACCTTATCACAATCACACAATGACACCAGGCAGGAGCAGGTGGCCAAGGAAACACCCACCCCGTGCCAGGGAGAGCAGCGTTTCCGTGGAAAACACTCATCCCGTGACTCGACAGACACCGTGAAAGGGGGAGAGATTTCACAGCTCTTACCACGAGAATGTCAACTGTGATGGGCAGCTCTGAGAGCCTCTTCAGACTTTTCAGCAGCTGTGGGAGACAAGAGGAAAAGTGTTCAGAGTCGTCACACGGAACCACACGGCCGGGATTAGGGAGGAGGAAAATTCTGCGCTGCCTGAGAGCTTGTTAGGAAGATCCAAGTGGCTGCCAGCTGCTGTCTCGCTCCAAAAGAGCTCCTGAGAAGCTGAGAACTGTAAAGAAATTATCATCTCTTTGCCTAAGAGAACACATCTGAGTCTTAGAACGCAATCAAATATTAATGTTTTCCTCACACGGGCCCTGCAATTTAAATCTGGCTTAGAGCATCGGGGACAGACCCACAGCAAGAGGAAGAGGGGGATTGGAAAGTGGGGCTGGAATCGGATCCCTTGGCAAGAGGGGTGGGAACAAACACAAAGAAAAAGAGGAAGGGAGATTTCTAGAACCTGTGTCTCTTTTGCTGACCCTCCCCTGGGCCAGTGCTGCTGACAGTCTCTCTCCTCTCAGGTGCTAAAAAGGCACCTGATCCCTTCCACAGCCACTGCCTCCCATCCCACTCGTTTCTCTCCCCTTCGCTGAACACCAGGGAAGTGTTTCCTCCACACACCCCAAGCGAGGCCCCATCAGCACCTACAGCCACTCCACGGGACAAGGGCTCCAATGTGCACCCCAGCAAGGAGCTGCAGGAGCCTGACAAGAGGCAGTGGGGTTGGTCACAGGTCGGACTCGATGAAGGTCTTTTCCAACCCTAATGATTGTTGGGATTCGAGGTGAATGGGATGTTCTTGTACCTCTGCCACCCAGGTGGTTTGGGGCATGGCCTCACCCACGCCTGTTGGCTCTGTAGCTACAGCACATGGTGGAGCACATCTGACAGCACTGTTGCCCCTCACATTATTTCCCACAGCTCAGCTATAGCCACAGTCCAGCCTCATCAGCATTCCCATTATTATAGCCCCTATACAGCCCAGGCTTTGCTCAGCACTCCTATGCTATATGCCATACAAAGGGCTGCCCCCGAGCCAGATCTTCTCTTTAAAACACTGTGCTCGTGCTCAAATCAGCACTGTCAGCCTAAGCTATTCCAGTCACCCCCCACGTCCACCATGCAAGGGGCAGAGAGTTTCACAAGTCTCCTTTTTGAAGGAAATGAGTTCTTTGAACCTCGAGAGAGCAACCCTTCCTCGACACCGAGAGAAGGGTTCACCCGGCTGAAGCAAAACCAGGACAGTTCCTGTTCACCAGAAACCAACTCCTTTATATTTAGGGCTTAATAACCGCGACACAAGGTTTCGGTTTTCTTGTTTCAGAAGACTGAAACAGTGATACCAAGAGTAACTGCTCTGTTACCTTGCCAGCACCGCCGCTCAACAAGTGCACCGACAACCGAAGCCACCAAACCAGAGACAGCAGAGACACAGCCCAGCTCTGCTGCCTTCCCCCAGACAGGCAAGGCCTGCCACAGTCCATGAGTCAGGATCCCTCTAGGAAGGCCAAGATCCTCCTGGCAGTGATAATAAAGGAGTTTGGATTATTGTGCACAAAGGTCCACTGGAAGGGGAAGAAGGATGGGTTCTGTATGAGATGGTAGAAAAAGTCAAACAGGACACTATTAAGACAACAGCATCCCTTTAAGCTGATTAACTTCCTAGAGAGGTTGTTTCAGAGCTTACAAAATCCCACTATGAGAATAAGAGCCCAGGGAGGACTTGTTCTGGTATCCGTAAAGCCTCCCAATTATTTTCTAGCTACACCCCACTGCAGCACTTCCCAGAGCTCTTTAGTTATTTGTTGCCTTCAGGGCTGAGTTCCAGGAAGAAAAGAGCTGTTCTCAATGGGAATGCTGTTCTCAGTGTGGTCCGAGACCAGGGGACACAAACACTGGATCCAGAACACGTCTCACAGGGAGCTGGGTTATTCCACACCCACTTCAGTCAACCTCTGTGGGACACAAGTCAGTGTGAGACAATTTCAAAGCACTGAGCCCTAAAAACTTGTGCTAATCTGTATTTCCCACGGAATTGAGCTGATGGAGGCAACCAGAAAGAAGATAGAGAGCACCAGGTCCATACCTTAGGAGGCACCAGATGAACCACACACAGCAAAGCTCTTCCAAAACACCCCAGTGCAGACCAGAGTTCCAGTCAATCAGCCACAGGACACAGCCCATGAAAACTTTCCTTGGTTCCAGCTCCAATCAGGTTTTGTTGAACATGGGTGGATTGTTTTCTTATTCTAAAACTCACCCAGACCGTTACGACACTAAAAACACAGATTAATATCAAATTACTCCAGCACAGCCTGGCTGCCTCCTCTCTGTGAAGATGCTCTTATTCATGTTTTCCTTCTCCTCTTTCCTCCCTCAGTCCTGCAGCAGAGTTTGTAACCTTCTCTGCTGGGAAAAAAAAGACTCTTTCCAAACCATTACAGCACCGTGCAAGATTTCCCTCACGCCGTTCTGTGCCAATTTTTCACCTAAAACCAATAATAATACTTAAAACCTTTCAGCAAGGCAACGAGCTGAACACTTTTCTGGGCAAATATTGTTCTTTCACATTCATGATACGGCATTTTCAAAGGACAAGGCAAGAAAAGTGAAGACTGGAAACGGTGTAAGGTGCAGGCAGCACCCAGGGATGCCGTGGATCGGTCCTGCTGACAGGGCAAACTTTTTGGCAGAGGGAGATCCTCAGAAAATCCATCAAGGGAATGCAATGGCCACTAAATTCAGGCTTTGAAACACTGATGCTTTCAAGGATATAGCTGGAAAGGTATCAGAAATCAAGAGTACAGATGAAAGGGCCTTTCTGCTGGGGAAGGGAAAAGGGTTTTGGTGTCACCACCTTGCTCTGCCCGCCCTTGCAAAACTGCACAGGATCAACAGAGCAAGAAACCACTTTACTCCACGAGGTCACTGGAGAAAGAGCCAGGCTGTGCAAACACCGCCCCAAGTCCTGCAGCGCCCCAGAAACACACACAAGCACTTGTTGCCCCAGGCTGGCACAAGGGTCAGGGAACAGGAGCTCTAATTGTCTGTGCAGTATTTGAAGTCTCGGCCGTGTTCTCGGCACCACGGAGCCCACACCCTCTGAAATCAGCTCCCTGGCAGCCCCTCAGCTCCATTTGGGGCTCCACCAATTAAACCCTGCCCTGGTCCTGGCTGACAGGCTGAAAGAAGTAACCAGATCCTATCACATCACCCCCCAGCGAGGCTGGAGCTGGTGCAAGAGCTCCCATTTCAAAGGGTCAGCACTTGACCATCCACTCCTCTTCCTGGGCAGCAGGAGATCTTGGAAAGAGAGGTTCTGCAGGTGTTTGCCTCAGTTAAACAAAGCCAGCCGAGCACAGGGCACCTGCACAGCCCTCCCTGCCTCCTCTTTCACCCCAACTGCACAAAACACGAACCAAACACCTGCGAGCAGCCACAGCAGATGCTCCTCCTTTAAAACGGGACATCCTGGACACCGGCATCACAGCGGGATAACACCGGTATCACAGTGGAATAACAGCACGCCCGGGATTTCCCCGTAACTCCAAAATTTCCCTGGAGAAAGCAGCCCGGGAGGCCGGTTTGTGCCGGCAGGGGGGTGGCTGTGCGGGCAGCACATTTTGGCAGCGGGCAAGAAGAGCCAAGCAAGTCCTCCCGGAGGGAGCCAGCCCCTCGCCCCGACCCACCCCCGCGGCGGTGCCAGGGGGTCCTGTCCCCCCGCCGTGTCCCCCCCACTCCAGCCTCGCGGTTGTGCCCCCCCTTCGCCGCCCCGTCCCCTCCAGCCCCCGCTCGGGCACCGCGGCTCCTCCACGAGGAACACGTCACCAGGGAAAGACTCTTCCGGCAAGTTCTCCCGATGCCCAACCGCGCCCCAGCCCTGCCAGCGGGGACCCCAAAAAGGAGGGGTGTCACTGCCACGGGGGGACCCCCTGCCCAGCCGCACCCCAACCCTGCCAGCACGGATCCCAGAAGGGACCCCTGCCCGTCACTACCACGGGGAACCCCACGCGGGACCCCAAAAGAGAACCCAAAAGGGACCCTTGCCCGATACTGTGGCGGGGGGATCCCACGAGGGACCTCTGCCCGCCACTGCTACAAGGGCACCGCAAAAGGGATCCCTGCCCACCAGTGCCACAGGGGGACCCCACACGGGACCCCTGCCCGCACCCCACCCGTGCCACGGCGGAACCCCACACGGGACCCCTGCCCGCCGCTGCCACGGGGGCACCCCGAAAGGAACCGCAGCCCGCGGGGGCTGCTGATAGAGCAGGCGATCCCATCGCGGACAACCCCCGCACCCCTCGCCCCGCGGCCGGGCACGGCACTCCGCGGAGGGGGGACCCGCGGCGGCGGCGGCGGGCAGGCCCCACGCCGCGCCCCGCGCCCTCCCGCGCCCCGTCCCTGCCGCCGGACCCCCCCCTCCTCCCCGCACCCACGGCGGGCCGGAGGAGCCGCCGTCACCTTCTTGGGCTCGGCGCTGCCCGCCAGCCGCGCCTGCAGCCGGCCCACGACTTCCAGCACCGACTCCGCCATGTTTGGTGCTGGCCGGGCCGGGCGGCGGAAGCGGCTTCAGCGCCCGCCGCGCACACGGAGCGGCCCCGCCGCCGCCGCTGCCGCCGCCATCTTGGCTGCGGGCAGGAAGGGGAAGGGGTGCGGCGAGGCCTCGGCCATTCAGGGTGAGGGCAGAGTTCGGCGCCGCCATGTTGGGGCCTGGCGGCGGCGCCGGGCGGCGCCATCTTGAGTAAGGGCAGGGCGGGGCTGAGGGGGGCGCGGCCGCCATGGCCCCCCCTGAGGGAGTTGAGGGGGTCCGCCGAGATCGGGACGGGCTTCCACGGAATTAAAGAGGGATTAGGGTTGGAAGGGACCCCTGGAGGTCATCCAGTGACACAGGAACGCGTGCAAGGTGGGTTTGGAATGTCTCCAGAGAGGGGGACTCCACGCCCTCCCTGGGCAGCTGTTTTAGAAGTTCCGCCTCATGTTGAGGTGGAACTTGTGTTTTAGTTTATGTCCATTGCTCCGTGTCTTGCCACTTGAAAAGAGTCTGACACCATCCTCTGACAGCCCTTGGAGATATTTGTATGGATTGATGGATTCGCTCTCAGCCTTCCCTTCTCCAGACTGACCAGGCCCAGCCGCCCCAGTCTCTCCTCATCACAGAGATGCTCCAGTCCTTTAATCATCTTTGTTGCCTCCACTGGATGCTCTCTAGCAGCTCCTTGTCTTTCCCGGGTGCCCTCAACCACTTCTCAATGCTGTTCAAAAGCCTGATGTAAATGCAGATGTGATATGAGCAGTCAGGTGGCTGGGGGGGAAGCAGAGGGAGAGGAGAACATTGTGTGGGGAAAGCTGAGGGTCTCTGTGCCTCAACCTGCAATGCTGGTGCTTCCACCCTGGACTAACCAGTCTGAGAGCAAGGTAAGAGCAGCCCCAGCCTTTGGTGAGTCATGGGGAGCCAGGGCTCACCTGGCAAGACCTGCAGAGATTTGTGGGGGGTGCAGGAACTGCTGAATAATGGAAATAATGTCATGGGGAAAGACTTCGGTGCTTTCTAAAATGGGGCTGCAGCGAAGCAGTGCCTAGAGCTACAGAGTCCAAGTAGTTTTACAGGTTGGCTTGGAGTTTGCTGTGACTCACACCCTGATTGAACGCAGGGATGGAGGCACCAGCAGGCGAAGGACTCTGTCTGGTTAAAGAAAATAATCCTGACCTAACATTCTGAAGACACAGTGTCACCCAGAGTAGGTCCTGCTTCTCCTTGGGATTGGTGGCAGCAAGGATGCTCTGTGCTGTATCTCAGGGAGATGCAGGTCTGAGGGATCTGGAGAGAAAAACTGGAAAAAAAATTTTTTTTTTCCTTGAAATTTCAACATTTAACCCGTGTTTTCAATTCCAAATCCAACTGAAAAAGCAAAGTTTCCCAAGGAATGGCTAGTCTGACCATGCTGTGTGTTTGGAAACATCCAAGTATTGTTGCTCTGAAAGGATAAATCCCAGTTCCTTCTCCCAGTGCTGAGCCAGAAACCACTTCACATCCAAACATAGGGCAGAGCAGCATTTGTGTCCCATTTCCAGCAGTGACACCCACTCCAGGATGTGACACCGTGATAGACGAGCTCTCAGTGCTGTAAACTGGAGTAGCCCCGTGGAATACAATTCCAGGGATGTCTGAAGTGCCTGGGACGTCGTTCCTGAATCCCTGCGGTTTTTGAGTCATCCCTGCAGTTGGGACAGTGGAGGCTGCACCACGTAAATCCAACCCCTGCTCCTCAAGAGCAGCTCTTTATCAGCCCAGGTTGTTCTCCTGCCTCTTGAGTGTGAGTGTCCCCAAATTCTCAGGTCTGGAGGAGCCCCCCCCGACTTAAAATTCACAACACAAGGAAGGGGTTACAAAATTTTATTTACTTTTTTTTGGTAGCAGGAACTGCTCATTTACCAGGAAGGATGATGCCATCATACTGTGAGGAAAGAAAAAAACAGAACCAAGTGAGAGATCACAGGAAGCAAAACCAGGCAGGAGGAGGGAAAAGGGATTCAGCAGGAGCAGGATGGAGCCCTCCCTGTGCGGGGTATGACCCAGCCAAAGTAAAGAGCCTCCAGACAGACCATCCATCCATCCTTTCCACCTCTGAAAAACTATCAGCAGTCCCCATCCCTGAGAATTCCAACCTTTTATCAGCTCCCATTCATGATCCAATTATTCATTATGTGGCCCCAAGGACCTGTTTTTTATTTGGATGGCTCCATCCTCCAAGCCCGGCAGCTGAGCTGGGAGCAGTGTCAGATCGACAAATCCTAACCCTGCCCCATCACGTACATGTAACACCTCCAAAAACTGTGGCAGCCTTTTCCACGAGAGCTGACACCTCCTCCCAGCTCTCCTGCAAGAGCTGCTCCTCCACTTCAGCTCACACACAAGTAAGAATAGCATGAACAGCACCTCGTGCTCAAATGCAGCCTCCACTGCTCTGGGGCAGTAAAAATCTGCGATTTAAGCACTGAGCAAGATCTTCCCCTGCCCAGCAACTCGCTTCAGCCCTTCCATAAAACATTTTGTTGATCCTTGCTTGGAAATCCTTGGGATAGAAGAATAAAGAGGGCCTTTACCTTCTGCTGAAACCAGCGCATGGCTTCCTCCTTCCCAATTCTGTGCTTGGCCCCGATGTTGCCAGTCCTGCGTTTCTTGTCAGCGATGCTGAAGCCTGGCCTGCCCAGCACCTGCAGGAGGAGGCCAACAGCACTGCTTCAACCCCGGCATTTATTGATTTTCTTCAATTTAACCTCTTTCTAGGAGGGGAGCCTGGAATTTCCATAGCAGTGGCACTTCGTTGCGCTGCTGCTCCTTCCCTCCCCAGACCCAGCCCAGCTGTCTCAGTGACATCCCCAAGCAACACTATTTGCTTCTGAAGAGGCCTTTGTGAGACTTCCCATAAAATCAGGGATTTTATATCCTCCCAGAGCTGCAGGGAAGCAGGGAACACTCACCACATAGAAGTCCAGGCCGTAGATACCGATACTGGGATCGTATTTAATGCCCAGATCGATGTGTTCCTGGATTCCAAAGCCGAAGTTCCCGGTGTCTGAGAAGTTGTTTTTCCTCAGCTCGTATTCTCGCACCTGAAAGGTTGGTTGTTTGGTCACTGTTTTGTTACTGACTGGGAGTAACAAGTAACATGTTCTGCCAGCTGCTACCAGACCCCCAACCCGCTCACATGCTGCTAAATCTTCATCCCTGAGAATTTCCTCCCCCAGGCTGCTCATAAATCCCAGCAGCAAAGACAAATCCCCTCCAAAATGAGCTCACAAATAAGGATAAATCAGCACCCAAAGAAACTGTGAACGTAACAGACTGTATTCATGACTGACTTGTATCCAGATCAGGTGCAACATTTCGGAGCACACCCCTCTTCACTCGGAATGGGGAGGTTTTGTTCTTCCACAAGGCAAAGAATCCAGCCCAAATTCTCACCTTCAACCCTTTCTCCAGGATCTCCTCTGCCTTGGCCCCGCGCACCGTGCAGTGAACGGCAATCTTCTCGTTCCTCCTGATCCCAAAGGACCTCACCGTGTACCGGGCTGTGGGCAGCAACAACCGCACTCAGGGAACGGCCAGAGAATTCCCACCGCTGGGATTCAGAGCTCCGTGCCACCACAGAAAAAAGGGAATTAAAAAGAGCCAAGACAGCCTCTCTTTGGGGATGCTGGCAGAGCAGCAGCAGCAGAGTCTGGTGGCAGAACTGACCTGACACAACCCCCCGCCAGCCCCTGATTGTTTAAGACCCTCCGTTCTCCAGCAGGAACCCACATCAGAGCGGCCCTTCCCACATCGGAACCTCATCCTGGGAGCCGCGCTACCCCTGCACCGTCCGCACGCCCAGGAGAGGGAGCAGAACAAGGGAAACAACCAGGAAGAGCCAAGAAAACAACGAGGAACAAACCGCTGGGTCCCCTCACCTTTGGAAAACACGGGGGTCTGGCCCGTGAGCTGCTCCAACACTTTGGCGGCGCGGGTCAGCCGGTCCCCGCTCTCCCCGACGCAGATGTTGAGGCAGAGTTTGCGGATCCGCAGCTCCCGCATCGGGTTCTCCTTCTCACCCTGGTCTTGCTGCGGAGAGACCACACGGGCGGTGAGCGGGGGTGCCCGGGGGAAGGGCTCCCGCCGGCGGACACCGCGGCCCCGCCGCCCCTTCCCCGGCAGCGGGAGGGCCGCGGCCTGTCACGGCTGCCGCTCCCCGCGGGCGCCACACCGAGCGCTGCCCGCCCATCCCGCCCCCGCGGGTGTCCCGCCAGCCCGCCGCGCTCCTGCCGTGGCCGGGTGAGCCGCGGCGCGGGCGGAGGGAGGCGGATGGAGGCGGATGGAACCGGGCCGGGCTCGCAGCGCCGCCACTCACCGCCATGATGGAGGCGGGGAAAAGGCGCGCCCGCTGCCGCCGCGGGGGGTTGTGGGAGGGCGCGCCGGCGGCGGCGCCCCCTGGCGGGCGGAGGGCGGCGGGAGCGGTTGCCATGGCAACCCCAATATTGATTATTGCCCATGATTGGAAACAAAGGGCAATAATAATGAATGATAATGATGGTAATAACAACAATAATATCACAAACAATGATAACGACAATAACAATAATTATAATATAGTAATGACTATTATAAATATGAATGGTGTCAATAATAATGATTATTATAATAATTATCATCATAATAATTATAATAGTAACAATAACAATAATATTAGAATAATGATAACAACAACAACGAAAGGAAAGGGAACACAGTTCCTGGGGTATCCTCTGTAGGGCTAAGAATTGGACTTGATCCTGACAACAACAACAACAATAATAATACAAGGGAAAGAAAGAAAAAGATAAAAAACCCCACCAAACAGTTGATGCCCAGTTCTTGGGGTGTCCTATGCAGGACCAGGAGTTGGACTCGATGTTGGAGCTTCTCCACTCTCAAGTAGCAGCGAGTGTAACTCATCAGAGCTTCTCACACCCTCATGGCCCCAAATTCCCTGAACGAGACCTGGGAGCGCAGTTCAGTTTCACTTCACTCTTTCAGTGAAGTGTTGGTGGGTTTTGGGGCTGTGCCTGGGATCTGGATCCTCTTTTTGCACCATTTTGGCTCAGTCTGGAGCAAGGAAGGATCGCAGCTGCTCTGGGAAGGGGATGGGCCAAATTCACACCCTTTTTGGAGTCCGAACTTCTCTTCAGTTTCCCTATTCATCCCCTTCCCTGTCTCCCTGGGGCCGTGCTCGGGGCTGCCAGGCTGGGCTTTGCAATGCCATCAATTATTTTTTGCCCCAGTTGCTTCTAAGAGGGGATGAAGGATAAATGAATAACCAGCTTGTCTCATTAAGAAGAGGAAAAAAAAAGCGTTGGGGAGTCTGTGTGCAGAGATTGTGAAAAACCTCTGGTTAAACACTAACATTAGTGCTTCATTATTGATTTCCTTCATCTCAGAACAGCTTTGCTGGAAATAGCTGCAGGCTTGGCTGGCATCCAGCTTCCCAGCAATGCATGGATCCTGTTTGGATCCTGCAGCCACTGTGGAGATCCTGGGGAGCAAAAATAGAGCATAATGGTGTCAGCCTTCCCTTCACGTCCTTGTAGTGACCACCCAACTGCTGCCACCCACTAGTGAAGCCACTGACTCATCTCCACCCTCTGCTTGTAACTCCTGCCAACAGCAGGAGGGCTTTGCTCAACTCCAGACATGCGGAATCAGGGAATCATGGAATGGTTTGCGTTGGAAGGGACCTTAAAGGCCATTCAGTCCCACCCCCTGCCATGGGCAGGGACACCTTCCACTAGCCCAGATTGCTCCAAGCCCCATCCAACCTGGCCTTGGACACTTCCAGCCACAGTCCAACCTGTGCCAGCACCCACCATCCTTGCAGGGAAGAATTTCCAGATCCATCCTGTTGGAGAAGCATTTCCTGCCTTGGCATTTTTGGAAACATTACGTGCTGTGCTGAATTCAGGAAGCTTTCCTGCCTGGCATAGAGCTTCCCCCTCATTCCACTCCCTCGACCCTCTCCCCATCTCCAAGCACACCCAGATGGGTCCCATGTGGAGCTCTTCCTGCTTTCTGAGTCATCCCTGTGTCCCCAAAATAGTGCCGAGCTCTGTTTTGCCGGATGCTACATCCCATGTGCTCTTTGGGAGAGGGGGCTGGTTTGGGGTAAAGAAAGAAACCCATTACTGAGAGCAGATCTGTGTTTGTTTAGGGTTTTTTTTCCAGGGATGTGTTTTTGGTTTGTGGCCCCAAATTACGTGGCCGATGAGGAGTCCCAACTGCAGTGGGAGCGATAATTCCTGCGACCGTGCCGAAGGTATTAGTGATTCCCAGCAGGAACCCTGCATATCTGGGGACAGAATGCAAAGGTTTCCTGCGTGGGGCAGGGAGGAGACTGTCACAGGGAAGGAGAGGAGTGGGAGCTTCCAGTCCCTTCCCTCACTGCAGAAGGGGCTTCATCCTGCCCTGCCTGCATGTTGTCCTGCATCCCATCCTGCCTGCAACGCTGCCGCCTGCTCCTACTCAGGATAACATCCAGCCCTGTTGGGAAGCAAACCAAAAATGTCACCGAACGCTGGAGCAGCCCCGTGCTGTGGCAGGATTTGGGATTTCGGGGGGGGATGGAGCAGCGCTGGGACTCGAACCCACGACCCGCGTGGGAGCTCCTCCGCCTCAGAGCCACGCCCCCCGGATAGACCACGCCCCAACGATGGCCCCGCCCCGCCCGGTGCCGCGAGCGAGTCATGTGGTCGGCCAAGATGGCGGCGCTCAGGGTGGCGGTGCCGGTGCTGTCGCTGCTGCTCGGGCTGTGCCCGGGACCCGCGGCCGCCGCCGCGCCCCTCGTCATCTGGCACGGCATGGGTGAGCCGGGACCCTCGGCGGGGCGGCGGGGGCGGCGGGGGGCCGAGCGGGCCCGGGGGGCGCTCGCCGGCTCCTCTTGGTGTCCCCCTCCGCCGGTGTCCGCGGGGGCCGGGAGGTGCTGACACTCCTCCGCCGGCCCGGCGAGTGGCTGGCAGCCCCCAGCCCCTTCGCAGCGCGGGCTAGCGGTGTGTTTGTGGGGTTGAGGGCCCCGGGCCGTGGCGTGGCGTGACGTGCATCCCGATGTTCCCTCTCCCAGGAGACAGCTGCTGCAACCCGCTGAGCATGGGCTACGTTCAGAAGCTGGTGGAGAAAAAGATACCGGGGATTTACGTTCTGTCTCTCAAGATTGGAAGCAACCTAATACAGGTAACTGGGGTGTCGCTGGGGTTTCTGTGAGCAGAGGTGGCCGGTGGGTGGGTCTGAAGTTGCTGCAGTCTCAGGATTCCACAGTGATTCATGTTGTGCTTTCCCTGCTAATTGTTTTCTTCTCAGTGGAGTAAACAGCTTTGACACGTTAATAAAGTCCAATAAAGTCTGGCTAATACCTGCAGAAAAGAACTGGGGAAAAGCAAATCCCTAATCTTAATTGGATTAATATGCAAATCCAGTGATTAGCACACCCTAACCACTCCAGGTAATACATGTGATAGATGGTTTGCTAAAGCAGAGCTTTATCCCTGGCCACCCTCATTGATCTACAACTGTTTATTATTTTGTTTTATATACCTATACATTTAATTTTATTTTTATACATATATAAAATTTGAAGGGACTCAAATTGTGAAGAAGTTTGGGAAGTGTCCCTGTCCCACATGAGGCAGTTTTGCCACAGGAGGAAACAAAAGATGTGGTGAAGTCTCAAAACGGGGGTTTCGCTTCCCTCGCTGTGAAGGCTCAGCTCCTCTTTCAAAACCACAACTGTTAGTGATCTGCTTGCAGAGTTTCAGATAACACCAGGCAATTGTGAAGGTGCACAAATGACATGTTTTTAACCTGCCTAATCTCCCAGGACATGGAGAACAGCTTCTTCATGAACGTGAATGATCAGGTGAGGGAGGTTTGCAGCCAGCTCGCCGCCGACCCGCGCCTGAAGGGAGGCTACAACGCCATGGGCTTCTCCCAGGGAGGCCAATTCCTGTGAGTTCACACTCCTGCTCCCCCTCCAGTGACTTCTCTTGGGGTTCAGGCTCTGATTTAAAACCCTTTAGAAGTTCTAAGGAGACATAAACTGCCAGACTCTCTCACAGAGGCAGGAGCGCTCGCAGCGTGTTTACCTGTGGCTCTTCCCTCCCAGGAAGGGTTAAAATTCTCTCTGCAAACGTCACACCAGTGCCCAAGCCCACACAGGACCGGCACCTGTGGCTTTGGCATGTGAGCCCTGCATGTGAGGCAGGTCTCATGGCCTGGGCACGCGAGCTCAGCTCTTCCTCCTCCCCCACAGGAGGGCCGTGGCCCAGAGGTGCCCTTCTCCTCCCATGCTCAACCTGATCTCCGTCGGGGGACAGCACCAAGGTAGTGTCCTCCCCAGCTATCATACCTCCTGGTCACCTTGAAGTGGGGGGTGGGCTCCTTTTTTGGCCTCTCCCTCAGCTCTGATGGTTTTCTTTATGAATTGAACTGTCCCTTTGCTCTTGGAGCTGTTGATCTGCTTTGGCCCCCTGTCATTAGTGTCAGCCAACTGCATTATCTTCTGGACTTGCTTAACTAGCAGTGAAAAGGGACCTTTGTAAGTAGGTGACTCATTGTCTAAGTAGATTTCTCACATGCCTGGGGGCACTAGGGATTAGTTATTTCAGGAGAAATTTCTACAGGTCAAAGCCTTTGCGAAACTAAACCACCTGGGTATTTTACAACCAGCCAGTCTGCAAGGCCAAAGCCCCAAGGAAAGGGAGGTATGAAATGGAATTTAAGAGGTGTACAGTTCAGAGTGGCTGGAAATGGGTCTCAGATACTCTCCCCTGAGAAGTTCCAGTGCATTTCTTTGTAGTGTAGTGGGGAGAGTTGTAGGAGCCATGCTGGGAACAGCCCAGGTGAGCTGGACAGTGCTGAGCACCTCCCCACCCATTGTCTTTGCCACAGCTCCTGGGGCGGGATGGCTGCCTAATGGGATTGCAGGATTAAAGGCTGCCTGATTGATTCCCTGGATAATTCTTGGCTCCTGCTGTGTAAGAGGTGGTTCTTTACCCCACCAGAAGGATTAAGGGATTTAATTTTGGCTCCCTGAGCTGTCCTACCTTTCCACCCCCCAGGCGTGTACGGCTTTCCACGCTGTCCTGGCGAGAGCTCCCACGTCTGTGACTGGATCCGGAAGACCCTGGATCTGGGAGCCTACACAAAGGCTGTGCAGGAGCAGTGAGTACATCCATCAGCAGCCAGAGCCACGGGGGCAGCTCTGGGTTTCCCAGTCTGATCCTTGGTTTTTTCCCCTCTCCAGCTTAGTACAAGCAGAGTATTGGCATGACCCCCTGAAGGAGGAGGACTACAGGAAAAACAGCATCTTTTTGGCTGATATCAACCAGGAGAGGGTAAGGAGGAGGAGGATGTGACCAGGGGAGCAGAAGATTTAGCAGTTACTTCATTCACGTTGGTTCTCTTTGGCAGCAGCTTTGCTGGAGTTCCAAGGGAAGCACTTTTTGCCCTGAACCCCCAAGTATTTTTGCCGGTAGACTGACTCCTGTGTCACTGAGCTCCTCTGGAGTGGCTGGTGTGGACATGCCACGTGCTCAGACCACACCTTCAAGTGGGGGAAGCCTCTCCCCTTTCCTGGGAAGGCAGGAAAGGCCCATCCCCTCCCTGCAGCCTGGAGATGAACCCAAATGTTGTGGGATTGTTGGCACATTCCCACCCTCGAGGCTGGTGCAGCCAGGGCTCCCTGTGCAGGTGGAGAGCAGGTTGGAGCAGTTTCCCTGACCTTTCCAGTGGCTTGGATCTGTTCTGTTGCTTCCATCCAGGGCATCAACGAGACCTACAAGAAGAACCTGATGGCTCTGAAGAAGTTTGTGATGGTGAAATTCCTCAACGACACCATGGTGGACCCTCCAGTCTCTGAGGTGAGGGAGGCAGGGCAGGAGCTGCTGCTTCTGGGTGGTGTTTTGGGGTTTCTCTTTTGTCCTTGGGTGGCAGAACTGGAGGTTGGTGGGGAACAGGCTGGGCACACACACAGGCCTGACCCCACATGGTCTCCAGCAGAAGCTGCTGAAGTCCTGCTTGGCCCCTGGGAGCCCTTCAGCCTCTGTTCCCTTGTTCTTATCCTGCAGTGGTTTGGGTTTTACAAAAGTGGCCAAGCCAAGGAGACCGTCTCGCTGCAGGAGACCTCGCTGTACAAGGAGGTAGGTGCTGGGGGGACTTCTGCTCTTTCCACTCTTCAGTGTCCCTGGGGCCTTCAGGAGCTCTAAACCCCACAGCTCTGCCCTTCTCTTCTCACCATTCCTGGGGTATTCCTGTTTGTTTGGGAAGGCACTTCTCTCCAGCCACTTCTGGCAGTGGGAATGCCACTGGTGGTTCACGCCTGGCTCAGGATCCCCTTCAGTGCGTGTTTAATGCACTCTGCTCCTGTGAGATCCACACAAAATTCCTTGTTCCCCTCCACGAGGAGAAGGTCTGAAGAGCAGAGGTGGAACCCCGTTCTTCTCTCCACAGGATCGCCTGGGGCTGCAGGAGATGGACAAAGCAGGGAAGCTGGTGTTCCTGGGGGTGAAAGGGGACCACCTGCACTTCTCAGAAGAGTGGTTTGACACCACTATCCTCCCCTTCCTCCAGTGAAGCTCCTGTGAGAGCACTGGGAAGGGTTTACTGCTGTAGTTAATGCTCCTGTGCAGCAGCACTTTGTGTGTCCGAGCCTGCGGGGATCTGGGGAGGGAGGGGGAAGAGGAGGGGGGTTTAGCTCAGCACTTCCACAGCAGCAGGAAACCAGGATTTCTTTGGATGTAATTCCAGTCCCACACGGGTGTCTGACATACTCCATCCTGCACAGAGCCTGGCAGATCTGCTTCAGCTCTCAGAGCTGTGGTCACTCTGGTCCCTGGGTGATGCAGAAGGATCAGCTGGGCCAGAGGTTTGTTCTCCATCACCTGTTCCTCGCAGGACACAATGGCAGTATTAACCCCAATCACTAGTGCAGGGATCAGCAAGACTTACCTGGCTGTATGCAGGGGAATTGTGTTACAGCCTGTCTTTCAGGAGGGGGGAAAAGGGTCAAATTTAGGCGTTTCTGGGGAAAAAGGAGGGTTTGGAACTCAGGTAGTAACAGCTTGGACAGTTTTCAACTAATGGCTTGTTTTATGCACTTTTGTACAGCTGAAATCAATAAAGAACTTCACATCTAACCAACTAAAAAAGGTGAGATTTGATAACTACTGAGGCTGATTCAAGGGGAGTTGAGGAAGGTCTTTGCTTCCCTGTGGAAAACTATTCAGAGGAATTGAGGAAAACAAGGCAGAGGTGCCTCTTGTCCTACCTGAGCTCCTGTGTGCCCCCAAAAAGAGACAAGAGCCACAGTAATGAGCAAGTTGGCATTAACTTTATTCTATCTTCTGTATAATCTTAAGTACATAAGAAAGGTTTTTCCACAAGCCTCAGGAGAAGACGAGTACAAGTCACAGGACAGTTTCAAAATTAAAAAAAAAAAAAAAATTTGCATATTTTTTTTTCTTTTGTAAGTTTTGTACTAGAGAAAAAGAACATTGACACTTTTACAGAGGGAATGCATTTAAGATATGCTTATGCCACCCGAGGCGTTGGAAAAAAAAAAAAAAATGAAGGTCAAAGCACGTGCAGCTCCCTTTGTGGGCCAGTACAGTACTGTGTGATCCACCACTCTGCCCCAGGGCCCTGGAACAGAGGCTACAACCTCCCACCAAAATAAAGAGCCAAGCAACAGGGGGAAAAGGGGGAAGGATTCACTTCATGGGGACTGATTGCAGATGAGGAGGAAGAGAGCGATGAACCGACTTGATCCCACTCGGGTATTTACAACTGTCCTGGAATGGAGGAGGTCCCTTCCTCGCTGGAAGGGGACAGGTTCAGAAGAACCGTCCTGGAAGACTGAACCTGAGTTCAGCTGCTCCAAGGAGGAAGCCCTTGGGGCAAAGGTTCCCTTGTGAAGGTGGAGGGCTCATGGAGTAAGAGGTGCTCAGCTCCAAGCTACCAGCCAGGCTGCCAGGTAACCAGGGTTCCACCACTGCAGCCTTCCTGTGGCACTGGGTTAATTAAAGCCTCCTGTCATGGCACAATCAGAAATACACTGAGCTAGTAGGAATGATGGAAGAGAGGTCAGGGTGGAATGCTACGGCCCTTTGGTCCAACAAAACCATTCCCACGTCCTGTAACGCCACCAACCAGTGCACAGAGCTGGAATTGGCAGCTTCCAGGACCTTCTCAAGACATCTGCCATAGCAACTGGGTACTGTGGACTCCGACAGACACCGTTACTCGTTAAAAAGGGGACAACATTCCTCTCACATGAACAGTTTGCTTAAAGGCAAAATACAAAACAAACCCAAAAAACCCGAACAACACTCTGAAAGCCAACTGCCAGGACTGGCTGTGAAGTTCACTCTGATCAATTGGTGCAGTTAAGAGGGGAGAGAAAATACACCTTCCTGCTAATAGATGTGGACAATAACTCACCCGCCACCTACCCCAAACCCCAGGCAGAGGAATTTCAGTGACGGCAGGTAGCTGTGTCTCTCGGGTAGAAGAGAAGCAGTTTGAGAGCAGAAAGGTACAAGAAATCTAAGAGAATCATCTGAAAGCAGATTTGTCCCACAGCAGGGCCAGGGGAGGGCTTGAGCCTTGGTGCTTTTCTGCTTAGCCGGCGATTTCCGTCACAGTGGTGACCAACTTCTGACCGTTCCACACTGTCTTGAACTGTTCTGGGACGGGGAATTCAGTCTGGAGGGTGAAAACAGATCAAAAATCGGTTTATGGCTAAGACAAGTAACTACTCCCACTGCTTCAGGCATTCCTTTTCATAGATATGTACTGTGCCACCCTCCTGAGCCACCACCACTGCCTGTTCTGCCCCCAAGAGATGCCGAGGAAGGAGCAGCTCTCACAAAACAGCCGAGAATCGTTCCCAACCCCCAGACTCCAGAAGCTGTCCCTCCACACCTCCCTGTAACTGGACATTCCCTGCAGGGCTCAAAACACATCCCCCAAGCAGAGCTCCACAGGGATTTCCCAGCAGGCACTTACAAAGTCCCCCCCCTCTGTGGGAATGAGGACGTTCATCTCCGACGACTTGGCACTGACGATCTCGCAGTCCAGGGAGCTCTGGCTCAGGTACACGTGGCAACCGTCTGTCTTGTTGATGGAAATCGTTGGCACTTTTCCCATGACCTGGCAGGGCCAGAGCACCGTTAGCTTGGACTGGGCAACCACAGCATTTTTCTTTCGTGTTTGTCTCCAACCCCCTCCCACTGCAGACACAAGGGATTCAAATATTCCCACCTTCAGCAAAAACCCGAAGTTAATAATTTCTTCTTTTGATCTCCTCAACGAAATTTCAGTGGATGCTGAGCAAACTGCCCATCCCAAACCAGGTGCCAAAACTGGAACTGGAGTATATTCTCCTGCTGGCCTCCTGCTGCCCACCTCACAGAGACTCAGCTTTTCCCCACAGCCCCAAAACCAGTAGGCAAATTGTACCCTTTCAGTGAGGCAAATATTAGCCCTTTCCTGAGGGCTGGGCGAGCTGCAGAGCAGTAGGACAGATGGTGTTTCATTAATGTTCCCCAGAGATGCATATTCCTGTTCTGGAAATAAAACTACTCCAAGAACCAGATGCTGCAGATGCAGCAGTCACACTCCTGGCAGAGAGCAGGTGACAGACGCTCACCTGAACTTTAACATCCCTGCTGTTGATGATCTCTACAATTCCCACCACGTCATCAAACACCAGACCCAGCTTCTTGCAGTTATCTGCAAAAGGAAAACAAGCAGAGTAGTCACAGGAAGGTTTTGGAGGCTCAGGTTCTGCAGACACACAGCACACAGAAGCGGTTTCCGGGGTTCTCCCACTCACCGAGGGTGATGGAGTTGATCTTGCCTTTGATTTGGAGTGTACTGTTCGTGCACTTGAAAACATATGCTACCTGCTTCAACTCTGTGTCACTAATTACCAGGTTAGTGGCGTTCTCCTGGTTTTCCTGAAAAGGCAGGGAAAACACCCTTCATTTTCTGAATGCAGAGCAACTCACCCACGAGAGCAGCGGGGCACTGCAGCTCCTTGAAAAGCAAACTGCAGGTGCCTTCAGGCTGGTGCCTCTTACAAGAAAGGTCTCCAGGACACCCTCCTTCCCTGCTCCAAAGCTCCCATCCCTCCAACCCACTCATGCCCCCAGCAGGCACTCACCACTCTCCACTTCTTGCCCTCCAGCTCCAGCAGTGGAGGTGCCTTCGGAGAGGTGGTTTGGGAGGGATTAGCATTACAGGCTGGTTTGGGAGCAGTGAAAGGTTTGGGGCCACTTCTCACAGGGCCCCCTTGGTTCTTCAGGGCTGGATTCTTGTGGGTTTTCATGTCATCTGAAACGTGCCTCAAGCCTGCAAGAGAAGTCAAACCTGAGACCCAGCTCTCCCCCGAGAATGCAGTTCCACAAAGAGGAGACATCAGTGGTTACACCAATCATGATTAAGATTTGCCAAAATGCAAATAAATTACAGGGACTGGGCCTAAGTTGAGCCCAAGCTCGTGACAAGTGGAGGGAGCAGGAAACACTGATGCAGTACTGATGAGAACACAGCACGTACCACATGGCATTGCCTCTGGCTACCAGCCCCTTACTGGGACCAGACGGGTTTTTGTCATGCACTTTCTAAGGAGGTTTACAGGGGGACAGCAGCAAAACCAGGCCCTGCAGCTCAGCAGTTCCCTTGCTGGTGGCTGCTCTCCCTCCTCCCTTCCCTCTGCCACTCCCACTTACCCGAGGTGATCCCTTCTCCCCGGTTGATCTGGGCGAAGAGCGCCGAGCGCGAGGCAGAGTCGTCTGTGCTGGAGCTCACGGGGGCAGGGGGAGGGGGAGGGCCTGGAGGGGGGGGTGCAACCCCAGCGGGGGCAGCAGGGGCTGCTTTAGCCCCTTCTGTGGCCACAGGACCCTGTAAGAGCAGAGGAGAGGAAAGGCACTTGCACAAGCTCCGTTTCTGCCGCAATAATCACGCAACGCGGAGCCAGTACTCACCGTTTTGCTCCAGGTCAGCCCCGTGGTGTGGTACTCTTTGATGTAGGCCTGCAGCTCTGTCCAGATACTCAGATAAGCTTTCACCCAGTCCACTTGCTTTTTATCTCTGAGGACACAAGGAGATCAGAGAAGAAGGAATTATAAGGCGGTTGTGGTCAGATACCAGAGCAGCCCCTGCACGCTCAGTAAACTGAGTTCCAGATCTTTGAAGGAGAAGGGGAACTTACACATCCTTGTACTCCTTGAGGATCCTATTGGTGTAAAACATGGCAGCATCAGTCATTTCCTTCACATAAGGACCAGGCTTTGGAGCCTAGAGCAGAAAGAACACGTTGGAACAGCTGAGCAGTGAGCCAGACTTTTCCCACCATTCCAACCCCTTCCCACCGGAGTCCTTACCATGGCCACCCAGCCCAGGGCTGGGATGCTCTCGCTGACTGCAGATAAGTGATTGAACATTTTGCTGCCACGGTTCTTCTCCCTGAAGTTCTGCACCACCTGGATTTGCTCCGAGATGGGTTTCAGGAGCGCTGAGAAGGCATTCTGCAGAGGGACAATAACAATTAAGGAGATTAATCAGCAGCGCTCCAGAATGGCTGCACGTCTTCACGGGCGGCTCTGCCGAGGCGATGGTCACTCAGGAGAAGATTCCAACTGGCACAAGTTTCTGCTCCAGCTCCTGCCCAGGCCTGGCCCTCCCCTCGAGCCCAGCTCAGCCCCACAGCCTGGCTCCTCCAGGGCTGAAGTCATTGCTCCCAGTCGGATGGGAGCACGCCAAGAACTGTGACTCACGTTCAATCCAAGAGACACTGACAAAGCTTGTTAGGGACGAGGACAGAAATAGCATTTGCCTCTCCTGGATTCTTTTGTTCCAAGACAGTTTGTTACGTTTTTCCTCTCCTTCACAAACCCCTTGGAGAAAGGGGTGATGGGCAGGTTTGGGACCCACAGGCTGCACCACAATCAAGAGTCACAGCAAGTTCAAAGGTCATCCTACCAAGCCAGACTTCAAGATTCCAGTTATTTCTCAAATCAATCCACACCTTTAGCATTTGGATGGTTAAAAACTGTTTCTGTGTGTTGCTCACTTGGAACGCTGACTGGAAGTGCTAAAAAGGGCTCTGAGGTCAGAGCAGAGCAACCAGACAGTTACACGTTTCCAAAGCTGCCTCTTAGGCAACTTTTCTTTCCTTTACACTTAGAAAGTCTCCTGCTGGTGGCAGCAGAGAGAGACAAATTTGGGCAAAACTTGCTTTTTAAGTGCCTCAGCTTCTCTTGCTGTCCCCTCCTCTATTTAGATGAAAACTGAGAGGTCTCAAGCACCACTGGCCAGGCCACACTTCCAGAAGCTCTGGCCCAGTGCCACTGTCCAGTCACAGGATGGGGAAATTCTTCACCACAAGCACTGAGAGTTCACTCATTTTGCATTTTAAACTGGCTGCTCCAGAACTAGACTCCTGCCAGACAACCTGCACAAAGACCTAACCTAGATTAAGGTGTTCTTTGTTCATAATCCTTCATTTAAATAACGTGTCAGTGGGATTTAGAAGCAGATTCTCAGGCTGGAGGCTACACAGAGCATCCCAGCCAGCCTGGCGAGAGATAAACAACCCTCTAATGCTGAGTTTGGGGAAAAAGATGCAGATTTATCTTGCAGTGAATAGGAAAGGAGCACAGAAATCCAGCTCCCACAAGGTAACAGTAGAAGCCATGGCTGAGCCAGATAATAACTGCAAAAGGCAAGGTGGGATCCTGTTGCTCAGGAAAAAAACAGTTCTCAGCAGGGAAAAGCCAATACATTCAGGATCAGATTCTCAGCCACACATCCTGCTGAGAAGCAGCAGCCCAGGGTAAAGTGTTAAATTACCTGCTAAGGACAAATCAATCCTAAAAGGCCAGCTCTTATTCAGAGGCCATTCAATAGACAGAAGTGTCTGTTCTGCTCCAGGAGGACTTTGATGCCTGAAAGTCTGTGAGCGTCACGTAATGAAAAGCACACGCTGCACAAATCCCAGTGTGGCTCCTGGCTCAGACAGGCTCCTGTCTGCAGGTTCTCAGGGAGCAGTGATTGTGCAGAGCTGGTGCCAGGTGAAACTCGAGACAGAGGCTGTGAGGTGACACTCACAAGCTGCTCTGACAACTGTAACTGTTGCTGTAACAACCGGAAAATGCCAGTTCTGCAGCTCTTGAGAATCACCCTCCAGAACTCTGCTCAGAACTGGGGGAGCACCCAGGGCAGTTCACGCCTTCAGCAAGTGCCACCTCGGCTGTGCAAGTGTCCCCAGACCTCCTCCAGTTCCTCTTTTGGAGCAGCTGCAACAGCCCAGGCTCCCCTGCACCCCCAGACACCCCTGACGCCGAGGGAGGAGCACACGAGGTTTCTCATCAGTGACGTCCCAGACTCACCTCCGCTGGCTGCTGATGCTGAGATGCCACCACCAGAAGAGCCCTCTCACTCATCAAACCCGCGTGAACCATGTCAGCCTGAGGACAGAGACAAACATGAGGGAGATTCCCTTGCACCCAGGCTCAGGTTAACAGGTTGTCCCACCGCCCGCAGCTCCTGCTCTGGGAGGGAGCAGCTACACGTAATTTGGAGACAGCCACCCTCAAGAGAAGCCTCAGCAGAGTGAAACACTCCTGAGCTGGGTGGTTTTCAGGCCTCCTAAAGGCCTGGACCAAGGTCTAGAGAGAGCCAGGCGCTTAACTATCAAACATTTCCAGGAGGAGGTTTGATTCATCGCATGTGTGTAGGTGGCAATCTGCTGGAGGTTATCTGGGCATCTGTTTTGAATCCTCAGGGATTATAAAGATCCTAGAATGCAGCACTAAAGGAATGCAGACCCTGACAGCAAAAGTGGCCCTTGCAGCCCCGAAGGACACGCAGCACCTCTCCAGAGCAGAGGGAGAACACGAGTCCTTACGTGTTTCTGCACATCCCCGCCGACTTCTTTGCTGATCTTGATGTATTCGGCTACTGGGCCAGACAGAAGGGCATCGAAAGCCTGCACATACTGAGCCACTCCTGCAGAGAAGGAACCAGGGCACAGGGGTCACTGGGAGGCACTGGGAGCACTCACACAGGCACTGGGCTCCCGGGCTGCACCTCCCGCCTGGGGCACACCATCGGAGCTCAGCCTGGAGGGAAGTGCTGCAGCTACAGGAAGTTCTTATCTTCACAGGACAGTAACCACAGCCCTCTGCGCCTGCGCAGGGTCTGCTCCCAACCCCACTTCCCCCTGAGCAGGGCCAGCTCCCCCAGAGCCCCACAAGTGCCCTGTGCCAGCTCGGCACGGCTGCTGCCGGCGCGCCCGGCACCGACACTGCCCCGGGGAGGTGCTCTGGGATTTACCTTTGGAGGAGCCCTCTCCACACATGCCAGGCCCTTGGCACACCGTCTCCAGGCGCTCCACAGCCTTCTCCAACCGTTCAACCAGCCTTTCCATATCGACCGCTGTCCACGACCTGCGGGGGCAGAAGGTAATTATTTGCATCCTCTTGACAGCGTGGAACTCGGGTGCCAGACACTGCAGAGGGTTTATCAGCTGTCTGGTACAGGCTCTGCCAGTTCCAGGAGAATAATTCCTACCCAGGTCTGCACCCTGATGATGGACAGCAAATACTCTCACATTAGCAAAGACAGTCAGATTACGCAACAGCCACTTGCTGTTGCCACAGTCGCTCCTTTAATAGTTTCTATTCCATTTCAAGAACTTCTTAAATGTCTAACAACACAAAACCTCCACCTTTTAACCTTGTAGTGACACAACTAACACAACAGTCTGCCCAGAATCTCCCTGCAGTCAGTTCCTGGCCAAAGTCCCAGCCGTGACCACACAGCAAACGAAGCACAACTGCTGTGCTGGGAGCTCACACGCTCCAGGTGAAAACTAGGAAGGGTTTGACCCTGTAAACTCCTCCCCAGGGACCTCCTGGAGCCCTGAATTCCTGCAGGGAACATCTGTAAGCCCAGCATCACTCGAGTGCAGAGCCTCAGCCTGCAGAACGAGCCGCCCTGGCACAGCACACGCCAAGAGGAGCAGCTGCACGAGCTGGGGCGGCAGAGCTGCAACAACGCGCCCCTGTTCTTTCCTCTGCAGCCTCCTCTGCAGGCACTGCACAGGAAAAGAGGCTGAGGCACACGAGTCATTTGCAGCATCTCATCTGGAAAAGTCTTAAGAGTCATCTAAACTTTCCATTAATTACTGCTTTGCAGGGCCTCTGCACCGAGCAACAAGATGGGTCACGCTCGGAGCACAGTAACGCACAGGGAATGCAGGGAGGGAGCAGCAAGTCAGCAATGGCATTTTTATCTTATCACCACTCACCAGAAGATTTTACAGCATGAATCACTGTTGTGGCCTGGACACAGCTTCCTTCTCACTGCTACAGCCTGCAAGAGCTCCAACCCTTGGGCTTGAACCCCTTTCCCAAAATATTCCCTAGATTACTCGAAGAGGGAGGCAGGGTTTACTCTGCTGAAAGATGAACTGATACTGGATCCCCTCAGAAACGAAACCTCAGGTTCTCACTAGGGTTTTGCTTTTGCTCACAGGCCTTCTCAGCCCTGCTCCAAAGTGCATGCTTTCACCTAATTTCCAGAGGATGTGGGGCACATCCAGCGTTAGTCACGAGCAGCAGCGCTGATGTCACAAGACAAACAAGGCCATTTTCCACCCCTCTTTCTCCTGGTTGCACGAGGAGGAGCAGCACTGCTGGGGGGGGGGGGCAGGGGAGAGGCCACCCCCCTTCCAAGAGGAAAAGAACGGTTTCCTCCCCTGTCCAAGAGCGAGCCAGAGGACAGGCTGTGCATAAAGCTAGACAGCAGTGACTGGATGGCTTCCAGGTAACACAAGAAAGAGTTCAGAGGAGCTGAAACCCCATGGCAGTCACCCCTGTAATCACAGTAATGACACCTCTGCCTCCTGAACCCTGTGCAGTGTAGAAATCCCAACCACAGGATCCTCAGTTCCCTGCTGCATCCAGCACAGGGCTCACGTCTCCCCGTGGGAGCACAGCCAAGAGCACAGCTCTGCCTCCCCCGCTCTCAGCATGCTCAAAGTGTGGGCTTCTTCCCCCAGAAGAGCCACCTGTTAAGGAAGCTCTGCCTGGCTCTGAGAGCAGCAAGGCAGAGGGGTGGAATAACGCAGGGGGGTTCAAAAAGGACACGGGGTGTGCTGGGGCAGACAAAGCTGCTGTTCTGCACCGCTGATCCCCACCACATTCCAGGCAAGGCCTCTAATCTGATCAGCCCCATTACCCAGTCGCAAACTGCAGTGCAAATCGGGATTACAAACCAGAAAGTCCAGATGGAAGGGCTGCTTCCTACCCCCAGCAGTAAAACACGCTGCTGCGAGGAGCATATCGCATCAGCTGCTGGGATTAGTGCCCTTTAACATCCCACTGTTCCCTGAGACACACATTCCTTCCACTCTCCCTGCCAATTTGACATGCCCTTCCGTGTTTTTCCTGACAGCAGCCATAAACTCACAGTGCTCAATAAACCCTGTGCTGTGGGGCAGATGGTGAACTCGTTTTGATTTGTTTATAATGGGTGGCATTAGGGCAACTTACAAGATAAGTCACTTGGTAAATTGGCGTCGAAATGAGAGCTAAGTGCAGGCAGCCCAAAGTCCTGGGTCTCAGTCAGTCCTCTTGACTCACCCTCCCCTGCGCTCTGTGCACTGTGCACGCAGCTATTTCTGCTGCCTGCAAACCCATATGGAGTGAAATAAAAAGGTTTACTTGTAACTAAACCAGAGCTTGTAATCCACAGATTAACGTTTAGCAAGGAAAAACGAAAATAACCACAAAGTGGACCTGCCTGGGCTACATCTAAAACACTGTTTTGCCCACTGATCACTTCGAATGCAAAAATAATTTGACAGCAAGTGACAAGCTGACTTCACGGATCTCAGTGCAAACAGTCAGGCCTCATTTCCCTTCTCTAAAGGGGAAGCTGAGACACACGGATCATCGAAGAGTCACTTTTGTTCTGCACATCACCCCGTGCTCTGGAGGGACGAGGAGGACTTTCCAGGGGTTGGAGTTCCAGAGTGGAGAGGAAGCTCTCCCTGCAGGATTTCAACCCGGGTCTCGTTTAGAATTCACTTGGACTCCCGATTGCCAACGGAGCGGAAGTGATGGGCTCGAGGCAAACACACATTTCACTGTGGGCCAGGGAGGCCATTCCTTTTCACAGCACATTTGTTAATGTATCAACTGCCCTTTATTTCCTACCGCAGCTTGGGAACACGGCTTTGAACACGCTGTGCCACAAACAGGCTCCATCTACAGCCAGACTGTTTGGATACACTGAGAGGAGCAACAAAGGGAAGGGATTTTATCTGTAAAAACACCAGTTACCCCAAAGCCAGCCCTGGGCATCACAGCAAGAGGAATCTCCTGCTCGGGGAACATCAGGGAGTGGCACATCCCGGCCAAAGGCTGCTCAGAGGGGTGAGCAACCTCTCATAAAACCAGCACAAATCAAATCACTCACTTGCCTGAGACAGCACATTAACCTGGCCCCTTCCTGAGACGTTCTGGAAGACACAAATGTTGGTTTTATAGCCAAAGCAAGTCAAACCTACGCTCCTGCTCGCACTGAGCTGTGAGGAGCCCGACAAACTGCTGTCAGCACCGTGAGATTTGCATCAGCGACTTCCTGTTTCTACGGGCAAAGAGAAATAAAGATGGGACAACTAAATTAGGAACATACCACAGTTTATTTCTGAGCTGACACTGGAATATCTCAGGGGAGCAGCTACCAGATGATTTCCAACATTTATATCTGCCAAAAGCCCATAGATTTTTTTTCTTTTTTTTTTTTTTTAAACAGTTTAGCTCATCGAGGAAGGAATTATTTGAAGCAAGACAGGAGTCAAATGCCTGAATTTAGCCAGTGGTCAGGACCAGCCACAAACACAAGACATCTATTGCTGGTCCCACCAGCAGCTGCCAGGACAGAGATCTCTGTTTATAGTACAACAATACTTCCTGACATGGTGCCAGAACCCGTGCTGGCTGCTCCTGCTATTTCACATCCACTTTATTTAGAAAACCAAAAAAAAAAAAAAAAAAAAAAAAAAAAAAAAAAAAAAAAAAAAAAAAAAAAAAAAAAAAAAAAAAAAAAAAAAAAAAAAAAATCCATCTGGCCCCTATTCCAGCTCTCCCATACAACAAACCCTACTGAAGCCATTAAAAACGTTATTTGGTGTTTTATTCTCACATTAAGAGACGGTTGAAGCGTCCCCTCGCTCCGCACTGGAGCAAAGGCTCCTTTCTCACCACAATTAACTGCATTAGGAGGTTTGCACTTGCCAGACTCTGTTGCCACACTCCTCTCATTTCCATTCCCTGCCAGGGTGACGAATCCACCAGGGGAGTAACGGAGGATCTGGGATCTGAGCTAAATTGGACGCAGCACCAAGCTCCATATCAGGAATTCAGAGCATGGCAGCTCCTCAGCATCCCTCCCGAGCTGTGCCTGCTCCAGCACAGCCTGCCTGGATGAACTTCCTACATCAATAATAGGGGGTATTTTTGGCTTCCAGAAAGCTCAGCAATATTCCAGGGACACGAGGGTTGCCTCTGGAAAAGGACAGGAACACGACAGTTCCTTGATGCCAGGGATTCCTGGTTTTCCAGTGCACCTACACTACAGCACAGCTCCTGGAGAATCCCAGATGGGGAAAAAAATCCCGTGACTTGGTGTGCAAAACATCCACGCTGTCGTTTTTCCCTTTCAGCATCACAAAACCCAGAGCAGTGCCATATTTATCCGGCCCTAACCGCTGCCAGGAACACAGCAGGAGGACTCAGCAACAGGCTGAGGGCAGGAACCACCCCGGGAAGATGGAGATGGCACCTGGGGCGTGGAGAACCAACCGCACCATCCTCGCTCCAGGCTGCGGCGAGTCCGTGTGGGAAGGTGGATAAACCCCCTGGCACTCAGCTGCCTGTGCAGGATAAACCCCCTGGCACACACCTGCCTGTCCAGGGCAAATTCCTGGCACACACCTGCCTGTGCAGGATAAACCCCCTGGCACACACCTGCCTGTCAGGGATAACCCCCTGGCACACACCTGGCTGTGCAGGGTAAATCCCTGGCACACACCTGGCTGTGCAGGGTAAATCCCCTGGCACACACCTGCCTGTGCAGGGTAAATCCCTGGCACACACCTGCCTGTCCAGTGAGTCTCTCCAGCCCCAGGAATGTGTCCCCGGGACCCCCGAGACCCCCCCGCTCCCGCAGGGACCCCCGAGGCTGCCCCGGCCGGGGCGTTTACATCGATCCGTGACTAAATTACCCCAAAAAGCACCGCGTTCAGCGGACCGACCGCAGCAGCCCGGTCGGGGTCCCGAACTCCGCCGAGGCCCCCCGGTACTGATCCCCGGTGCCGGGCTCATCTTCCCAGCGGGCTCAGGGCCGTGTCTCCCCCCGCACCCCGCTCCCAGTTCCCAGCTCCCGGTTCCCAGCCCCCGGTACCTTCCCCAGGACCGGGCTCTCGGCCGTGTCCCCCCCGCTCCCGGTGTTGCCGGTGCCCGCTCCCCTGCCGCCCCCGGGGCTGGGCCGTGTCCCCCTCCCGCTGTTCCCGGTGTTCCCGGTGTTCCCGGTCCCCTCTCACCTCCCGCCGCTCCCGCTCCGCCGCCGCCGCCCTGCCCCCCCCGCGCCCGCCGCTTCCGGCCCCGCCCCGCGCGCCGGATGTGCGCACGGCCCCGCGCTTGGGGGGCGGGGCCTGAGGCGGCCACCGCCCCGCGATTGGCGGGTGTGAGCCGTGTGGGCGTGGCCGGAGGAGATGAGGGGAGGGGCTTTGTGGGCGGGGTCTGCGCTGTGGGAGGGGCCGGGGGGAGCGGGACCCCCGGGAGGGGCTGGGGGGTTTTGGGGTCCGGGAGGTGCCCGAGGCCCTCACAGAGGGGTTGGGACCCCCTCAGCTGGGACCACCCCCCAGGGAGGACTGCAGATTTCCCCCAGGAAGGGTTACTGGGGCAATGGGGTCCTCAAGAGGTCTGGGACCCCCGGGAGGGGCCCGGGGGGGTTTCGGGCACCTCTCGGACCCCGAAGCCCTCACAGAGGGGTTGGGACCCCCGGCAGGGGCAGCTGGGACCGCCCCCCAGGGGAAGACTGCAGATAACCCCCCAGGAAGGGTTATTGGGGGCTCTGGGGTCCTTAAGAGGTCTGGGACCCTCTGTCCGGTTTGGGGGTGTCAGGCACGCCGAAGCCCCTGGAGACCTGGAGGCTGGGGGGGACTGGGAGCCCCCCGGCGAGGGCTGGGACACGTTGACAGGATGGGAGGGAGGAGAAACCCGGCGAGCTCGGCTGCCCCCAGCGCCGCTTCCTGCGCTCGCCGCGCTACCATAGATGGTCACGGCTGGGACCGGGATCCCCAGCGAGCCCGGGACAGGCAGGGGACGGCAGCGGGATCGCCGGGAGCGGGGCTCTGCTGACACCTAGTGAGGCTGCATCCTCCAGCTCCGAGCTCCCGCTGGGGCGGCATCCAAACCCCTCCGAGGGCTGCGTTTCTGTGCGCACCAGAGCATGGGAGTCGTGTGTCTGCTGGGTGAGCACACAGCTCCCCCACTCCCCTTCCCCTGGGGACACACAGCTCACCGCTATCCCCCTCCCTCGGTATCCCCGTCCCGTCTGTGCAGCCGCTGCCCTGGCAGAGCGCACCCAGCCCGGCAGGACCCACCACTGCCCTCTCCTCGTCCTTCCCCGTCCTTCTGAGGCTCCCTGCAGCTCCCTGCGCTCACTCAGGCTCTTTGCTGCTTTTCCTGCCTCATTTTCCACCCTGCCAACACATGATGTGCCTGTTGCCGTGTCTCCATAGTCATCAGACACCTCGGGATCAACTGGCATGATGTAAAACAGAAAACGAGGTAAAACCACCTCTTTTCCGTGCAGCCAGTGATATGTATTTGATAGCATCCTAAAAAAGCCACTGCAGTGAAAGCCCAGCTGCATCCTGCCTCAGCAGGGCAGGGCAGTGTCTGCGGGGAGGAAGCAGGACTGGGGAGAGGAAGGAGAAATAACCAGAGAACGGGGAGAGGAACTAGAAATAACCAGAGGAAGGGGAGAGGGAGAGCTCTGCCCACTGGGGATGTCACAGCCCAGCCCCAGTCGAGGTGTTTGCCTTTGGGTGGGTTTGTTCAGCTGAGCACAGTTCCTGGAGGAACAAAGATCGGGTTCCTGGTAAGGCTGGGTCACAGAGGAGCTGCCTGTTTGCAGAAGGCCTGTGAGGTCAGTGAGCTGTGGGGGGCTCCCAGTGCCCATAAAGCTGTGCCAGCCCTGCCCTGCCTCCAGGGCAAAGCTTACACCCTCCCCACGTTGCTGCCAGGTGGTTCGTGCCTTGTCCCCCTTTTTTCCGAGCACCAAAGCAATATTTACTTAATTTTTTTTAGCCATTTTATAGCTATAAATGCCTTTGTGTCCCCTAGAGAGCACCCTTTGGCTTTTGGCAGGAGAGCACTTGTCCGAGGTGCAGCCCAGCTTCATTCCTGTGAAAACAGATTTTTTTTTTTTGGTAGCAAGAAACCATCTCATTCCCACCCCCCCGCCCCTCATTTCTGTGCATACCCTGCAGTGCTGTGGCTGCCTCCAACCTTGGGAACAGTGGCCTTGCAAAACATTAACCAAAGCCCCCCACAGCAGGTCGGTAGCCTCCAGTCTGTGTTTGCAGATGAAGTGAGTGACCTCAGCGCGGTGGCGCAGACAGGATGACCCCTGGGGACAGCTGTTCCCAGGAATGCCTCCCTCCTGCCCACCTGGCCCTGCTTCCAGCTGGTGACAGAGCCCAGGGACGTTTGTCTGCTCGCCATGACCCACGGGGCCAGCACCTGTCCCGAGCACAGCCCCGCTCCAGCATTCCTGCTGCCCCCCAGAGCTTCCCAGGCTGAGCCAACTTCCAACTGCATCTCTTTGCTGATCCAGCGTCCCAGAGGCTATACCTGCAGGTTGAGGTGTCTGAAACCAGTCCTGGGTGGTGCTGCAGAGTGGGGCATGTGGGTCCTTCCATGTGGGCCAAGGGAAAACCATCCCCAGCAGCAGCCACTGGAATGTTTCACAAATCCAGCTGGGAGATAAATCCGAGGCTTTTTGCCCTTTCCCTGCGGATAAGGAGGGTGGTTATTCCTCACCCTCTGCGAGGAGAGACTTTCCACACTTCCACTTATCCCCTGCAGGGTGAATAGACCCACCCAGCGTGGCTGCTCTCACCTCAGGGGCTGTCCCTCCAGTCCCTCCTGCTGCCCCTGCCTTGGCCAGGATGGTGCTGCCTCTTGGCAAAGCCACCCCTGGCATCAGAGGATGCAATTCTGCAGGTTCACCTGCTGCCCTTTCGAGCTACAAATGGTAATTGCTTGATGTTGTCCCCTCTGCAGTTCCCCGAGCAGACCAGAAACCCTCTGCTCTGCTCCTGCACAGGCAGCAGTGCCCCTGGAGTTCAGGGAAAGCTCCCCTGGCAGCCTGTCAGAGCCCATCAGCAGGGACTCAGGGCCCAATCCCAGCCCTTGCAGCTGATTCCCGGGATGTAGAGCCCCAGCCCATGTGCCGTGAGTGGCACCAGCTCAGCAGGTGGGAGCACGCAGCTGACACCCTGTGCTTTCCACGTCCTGGCTTTGATTCCACAGGGACAGCACCACCCCTGCATCAGCCCAGGCACACCCAGCTGTCACTCCAGCTTTGCAAGGAGGTGCTTCCCGGCACTTGGATGCATTTTCTGCATCCCCAAGCCCATGTGGATTAAGTCACAGCGCAGCTGTATGTGCGGGCAACACATCCCAGAGTGTTTCTTGCCAGGCAGACTCCCCATGCCAGAGACTTTCTCCCTGCTTGGACTGGAACCCTCTGTAATCACAACTGGAGCAACATCTCCAGCTTCGAGGCTGGAGTTTTGCCCAGGGCTCAAGTGTTATCGACTGCCACGGTCATTTTTTCCTCACAGATCTATTTTCTTAAAAGCCTCAAATAGGAGAGGTGTGCTCTGCTTGGAATATCCGGGCCCTGCCTCAAGCTCTGTATGGTTTTAGTCTCTTGAGCTGGCTGCAAAAAAAAAACCTGAACACAGGCTCCTCCTGAGCCCCACAGAGCCAAGAAAACAAGGAGGCAGAGAATAAAATGTCCCTTATTTCTGTTGAAACTCCTTGAAAACAAAAGCTAGCAGCAATCTTTCAAATCCTTGGAGGCAGCAGCGCTGCCCACACCCCTCGGAGGCAGCCAGGCCCTGGCGATGGTGCCAGGATAACTCCCGGCAATCCCGGCCAGGAGCAGGGCAGGGGTCAGTACATTCGCAACAATCCCGAGCTCTGTGTTGGCTGGAGCCCTGTCCTCCTCTTTCTCCTCTCTCAGAGGGTGCACATGACACCCACCTGCCATGCCACAGGGGCTGCAGGGAGCGCTGGCTTCATCCCCATCTCATCCTGTCCACCTTCCTTCCCTGCAGGCTCCATCCCTGGGAAGGCAGGGAGCACCCCAGGCAGGGCCAGCGCTGCCTCCTGCCCCTGCTCAGCTCCCAGCCTCCTCCCATCATCCCTTTGCCTTCTTTCCATGACCATGGTGGCAGAGTGGGGGCCCAGTTAAGCATTCCCAGCTCAGGTCTAATCCCTCTGGGCTATTTTTAAACCTGGTCCTCATTCCAGTCCTTTGTACCCAAATGGAGAACAAAGGATGAGCCATCCTTCCCCCTGACCCCCCCCCCCAACTTCTCACTGTGACAAATGTGCTTAACAAAAGGCAGCAGCCCTGTCCCCCAGCAGAGTGGCCTTGGGGACAGAGCACAGCCAGCACAGTCCCCACACTGGGAATTCACCCCATCCTGCTTCATCCCTGGTGCATCCTCCCTGCACTGATTCCAGCCTGCTTTCCCCCAGAGTTACACTTGCTGCTGGAGGCGTGAGGAAAGCAGGGCTCTCCCCCACTGCTGCTGTGGAAGAGGGAATGCAAGAGGATGGTATAAATATCCACGGAGATCAGTGCTCCCACGGCACTCTGCCCTGGGAGGGAGTGTTGAGTGTCACCCACAGCCTGCATTCCCTTTCTCTCCGCTCCCCAGCTGCCTCTCCTGTTTCCAGCCCCGGGTTCACAGTCTCCGCTGGCAGCACTTTGATTTCACTCCTCCCTCCACCCCCGTTCCCTCTTGAAAAGGAGAAAATAATAGAGCCTTTGTTGGATCGCTGCGGCACCGAGCAAGGATCTGCACGGGGGAAAGGGGCTGCCTGGATTATGGCATTCCTGTGCCACGGCTCAGAAAAAGTCAATCCTGCACCCCACGGCGTCTAAAGGGACCCTGGGCTTGCTGACAGCCGTGAAAAAACCCAGCCAAGCAAAAAAAACCAAAACCAAATCCTTCACGCTCGCTGCTGGCTTCCCCCACTTTTATGTAAATTAATATTAACAGGTCCTCGAGTTCGGTTTCTGTACAGATATATACAAACAGGAAACAGCTCCCTATTTACACCATTAAGTTAATTAGGCCATATAAAAAAAAAAGAACAGCTTCCCAAATTAGTGTCCTATGTGCAGGCAGCAGAGGTGAGCTCACGTGCTCGGCGCGGGCACACCGACAGTGTAATGTACACCAACGATCACCCCCGTCCCCCAGGCAGGGAGGGGCAGTGGGCACGAGTGTTCCAGGCAAAACGATCCCAATCCGGCCTCTTCTGCTCTCCAGGCCCCCCCGGCAGGATTAGTGCTTGTGTCTGGTGAGGCACACGCAGGTGCCTCGGTGTGTGTAATGTACACTACCAGCGCTCTGTGCAGCCCGTGGAAGGCACGAGACCGGCACAGATCCCGTGTTCTCCAGGAGGTGGATGCTCCGCACGGCTTCTCCGGGTGCTCCAAAGGCAGACACCGGCGTTGGCACGAGGCTGGACCAGCCTGGAGGGGCAGAGCCCTTCAGAGAGCCCCCGGCGGGAGCGGATGGACGTGGCCAGGGTCACACGATGCTGGCCAGCTCTGTGTTGTCCGACTCCGAGCTGCTGTTGCTCTCCTCCCTGGGGAAAAGGGTTGGGAAGGAGGCATGGAATGAGCCATAGAGCAAGGTCTCCATCCCAGTAATACCTGCCCTGGAGCATAGGAGCTTCTGAGTGGCTCCAGAGGGATGTCCCCAGACAAGTTTTGTGCAGCAACCGGGGCAGGTTCCTGCTGATTTCCCAACGCTTCACGCCATCTCGTTGGAAGTTGGGATTGGGGAAACAAGTCAGCCCTTCCCTCGCCCCACCACCCACGGGTCCTGAAGGATTCCTGGACAAGTCACAGTGTGTCCCAACCCGCCTGGTCCCGCCCTCGCACACCCCCACGTGCCGGCACTCACCTTAAATCCTGCAGGGCTTTCTTGTTTTTCCTCCGCTTCTCCTCGTCGATGGGATACAGCTTGAACAGGAGCAGGCCCAGCAGGATCAGCACCACGGGCGCAGCCGACACCAGCATCTTCAGGGTGAAGTTCACCTTGCTGGGCTGGGAGCAGCCCCGGGTCTGGTACCCTGCAAAGCTGCGGACAGAAAGGTACCTTCAGGCAGAGGAAACGGGGGTTCTAGGAGGTGAATTCATCCCTGCAGGGAGAGGTTTGGAGCAACAACTGGGTTTAGAGCCCTTCAACTCCCTCCCAGCCCTTGGGAAGCGGAGATGTCTGGATGCAGAGGTGCAAGACTGGTCTCCCTCCCTGCCCACCACCTCCCTCAGCTCCCGTGCAAGAACTCACTCCAGGCTGAGCGTGGAGATGCCCAGGGAGACCCCAGAGGTAAACTTGGTGAAGAAGACATAGAAAGAGAAGAAGATGGCTTCGTGGCCAGGGGAGCCGGGGTGCTGCAGCTTGAAGTCATCAACGACATCTGGGAGCATGGACCTGTGCAGAGAGAGGGATGGTGAACACCAGGACTGGGCCAACAAATCACCTCCTCTCTGCTGAGAGGATTTCTCTCAGCAGCTCCATCTCGGAGTGAAAACACTGCAAAGTGGCCTTTCAAGGATTTTTAACCCCCCCTCAGGCCCTGCCCAGCCCTGGGGGACAGTGCTGGGCGCTCCAGGCCCTCACACTCACCAGGGCAGCAGGAAGGCGGCTGCGACGCTGATCCCGGCTGCGACGGCCACGATGTAGGTGACGATGAGGTTACTATCCAGGACAACCACCATGATGAGGAAGGGGATGGCAGACTGGAGAGGGGGACAGCAACCAGGTTGGCATCAGCAGTGCCTGATCCAGACCCCCTGCCTTTTCCCCTTCCCTCCCACACGTCCCAGGGACAGCCAGGGAACCAGCAGTGCCACCTTTATCCCTGAGCCCCACAGCACCTTCCCTGCCAGGCTTGGCCACATCCACAGCGGCACAAACAGCAGGATGAGGGACAGGCACCAAATCATCCTCAGCAGCAGCCCCTGCCCAGCTCTGAGCCCTCTCAGAGGGACACAGCTCTGCTTCACCCCGTGTGGGATCCACCCCACTCACCGAGATGCCCACATAGACAGCTGTCTTCTTCCCAAAGCGGGTGAGGAACCACTGCCAGAAGGGAATGGTCAAAGTGGCCGACAGCTGTGGGAAGAGAAGGTCACACAGTGTCACAGGGCTCTTCCCTTGGGGGAAAAGCTCTTCCCAGCAAGAAGCAGCTCCTGGGCACAGCCTCCCCCCATCACATTCCCAGCACCTGTGGTTTCCACATGCTGCTGGGGCTGGTGTGTGCGTGGGGCCACCTCTTTCCCCAGTGTGGAGCACCCTGGGGAGCACCTGCCCAAACAGAGGGAGGAACCCATTCCGACTGTGGGTGCTGGGAAGGGACCTGATCTTGTCACCACGGTCACAGCATGGCCAGGAGCCAGGCTCTGGGGGGAACACGGCACCTTGGGCCTTTCCATCCCGTTGAGGAGAGGGTGGGAAGTGCTCCCAGGGATGAGGCAAGCTGGAAAGGGCCCTCAAGGAGCTGTTTTGCTCCATCTTCCTGGCAGTAAACACTGAGATCCTTTTCTTGAAGCAGGGGGGAAGGGAGATAAAGCAGCAGGATTTGGACAAAAGGCCTCCATGGCTCCTGGTCTGCCCCTTCTCTGGCCGCCTTCACTCGGGAACAAAGGCCTTGCTGTTCCTGCCAACCCACCAGGCCTTTGCAGGACATTTGGCAGCTTCTTCTCCCTCCCCTTCTCCCAAGGGATCTTTGATCGCTATCCCTGTGGCAGAGCATCACAGCCCCATGACCTCCCTGCCCTCACCCCCTAGAGCTGCCATCCCGTGCCAGCTCCCAGGGAGGACCCCCTGGATCCCACAGCGTTCCAGGACAGGGCCACACTCACCATGATGGCCAGCAGGATGTTGTGGAACTCGTTGCGGAAGCCCAGGGTGTAGGTGCAGAAGAGGGCGAAGTTTCCCTCCAGCAGCTGCGGAGGAGGCAGACAGGGATTAGGGGGGACACCCCACCTCCTGAGGGGGACACGCTCGCCCTCCCACAGCTGCGCCCCGGGCACAGGCAGGGGAAAAAAGCGGCCATTCACCGACCCACCCCGGGGGCACGAGGCCACATCCTTCCCCTCCGCCCTGGGGCAGCTCCGGCCCGTGGAGCTGCCACCTCACGTGCTCCCAGCCCGCCAGGATCGTCCCTGCAGCCACCCCCAAGCCGTGCCGCTGCTGCTCCCTCTCCCCAGCCCTTCCAGCTCACCATGAAGCCCAGCGAGGTGAAGAGGAAGCCGGCAATGAGCTTGATGTAGGCACCGTGGTTCATCACCAGCTTCAGCCCCTGGAAGAAGGACACAGGCTCGTCCGACTGGAGCTCAGAGGACTCTGGGGAGCAGAGCAAATCAGCCCATCGTTAGTCCCACTGAAACAGCACCCTTGGGTGCAAGGGGTGCAGGGCCCCATCCCGCTGCTCAGCACCCCACCCCAGGGGAGTCAGGGCAATCCCTGCCCTCATGCAGGGGTCCTTCAGCCCCAGGAGGGGAGAGGGAGGCCTGGCTGATCCCTCATGGGATAAGCAGGGAGAAGGGAAGGACAGAAGCCACGGGACTTTGGATATCACATCCCCCCGGGATGCCCTAGCTGGCACTGGCAACCTTGGCCAGCCAAAAACGTGCGAGATAATCTTTATCTCTGACAGTGCAGAGCAGAGCTGAGCCCTCATGGCTGTGCCTGACGCACCCCAGAGGTGCTCTGGCCTCCTGCCTGCAGTGCTGCCCTTAAACAGCACCTCCCTGGGCCCCCCAGACCTGGAGCTCAGCTCTACCCACCCCTCTCCTCTGGGGCTTGACCCGTGAATGAGGGGCCAAGGGCTCAGCCAGGCTCGTGGAGAGGAAGGAACCGCAGCATTTCCACGGGTCAGGGGTGTTGCAGCACCTCTCAAGCCTCACCTCTCTTCTCCCGCACGCCCGCCCACAGGATCAAGGCACAGAGGATGTAGAGCCCCCCGATGACCCCCGCAGCGATCATGTAGGCATTTCTCTGTGCAAGAGAAGGGGGGACAGGTGAGGAAGGGGCTCATCCCAGGAATTAGTCTGCTCCAAAGGGCAAGGAAACACGGCGGGATCTCCCCCCTCCCCAGCTTACAGTGTCTGTGAGCGAGCCGGTGTCGTGGGTCATGTTCAGCTCCTCCAGGGCCACCGAGGAGTTGGTCGTGCCGATGAAAAAGGGGCTCTGAATGCAGGGAGTGTCCGCTTTGCCCACAATCTGGCCCTGGATGGCGGTGCCCAGCACGGTGCCCAGCACTTCCACAGTCATACCTGGAGGGAGAAGCCAGAGGGGACTGAGCACAGCCCTTGGGCACGCAGGGCGTGGGTGCAAACCCTTGTCCACAGCAGAGCCTGCCCAGCTGCCATTCACTGCCCTTCACTGGGAGAAGTGAGCCAGCCCAGCTCTGCTACAGCTCCCTCCAAATCCCCACGTGATAAAGCCACAGGGAAGGAAAGTGTCTGCTGGGGAAACTGAGTCAGAGAGGCCAAGCTGTGGTCATGAAGCTCTCACCGCTCTTTGATGGAGCAGGAGGAAAGGCTCAGGAGCTCAGACTCCCCATCATCTGCTCCAGGCAGAGCCCTAACAGGGATCATCTCCCCTTCAGCGCTGCTGGCACCAGAACAGACAAGGATGTCTGCTGGAGGAGCCAGGGAAGGGGAACGGAAAGAGCTGGACCAGCTGCAATCCAAGCCCTGAATGATCATCACACACCACCCTTGGGATGGAGGGACAGTCAAAGGAGCACTTCCAGGAGAGTGTATGAGGAGGATCCCCCCAGTGAGAGTTGGGGGAAGGGGAGGAGAAAGAGAGGAACAAGGGGAGAACACAGGGGGAATAAGGGGGGAACTCTTACGGTAGGCAGTGGCCGAGTCCCGCTCGCTCTGCTCCCTGCTGATGAACATGGTCAGTGCTGAGTAAGGCACATGAAAGCACTGCAATGGCACAAGGAGAATTGGCTCAGGGAAGGTGTAACAGGGGACCTGGGGCAGGGGAGGACCTGCCCCTCTGTGCAACTCAGCACGGGGGAGGCAGGGATTGGTCCCCTCCATCCCTCCCCCACCAACCCTGCTGTGTGCAGAGCCCGACTCACCGTCACGAGGGTCTGGAAGATGCAGTAGAAGACAAGATACCACATCACTTGGCCCCTGGAGATGTCTGGCACAAACCAGATGAGGATGTAGGAGATGACAGCGAATGGGGTGGAGAAGATGATCCTTTGGGAGAGCAGAGTGTAAGTCTCCTGGGCACACAGGGCCTGGGTAACCCCATCAGCCCAGGTCCCCCTGCCTTCCACACATCCAGTGGGGTTCAGACACCTCATCTGGGGGACTCCTGAGCTGCCCCAGGGTGGCCCACCCTGCTCCAACCCTTGGCCAGGAGGGGGTTGCCCCAGGGCTGATCCAAACCAGGCTGAAGGCAGCAGCTCAGGCCTCACAGGGTGGAAAGGGCTGACTCAGACTTCCAGGCAAGAGTTTGACTTGCAAGAACAGAGATGCCTCCTTCCATGGAAGCGACTGATCTGCTCTTGCTTTTGGCTTCCACCCCTGGCCCCAACCTCTTCCCCAGGCAGCGCTGCTGTGTTCAGCAGGATGTAATCACCTCCCTCATCCTGGCAAGAGCTGGGGAGCAGCTGGGGGACAGCCAGGCAGCTCAGCCCTGCTCCCCAGCAGCCAAAAACCTCTCACCAGCTTGGCTTTGCTGCCAGGCCTCCCCAAGCCCTGGTCCTGGGGTCACCCCAGTTCTGCTGGCAGCGATGGGGCAAACCACCAGCCAGCAGCAGCCTGGCCCTTCTTCCACCTCTGCCCAGCTTCCCAGAGCTGTGGGAGCAGGGGCATGGGATGCAAAACGCAACGGAGGATCAGAGGGCATTGCTGGCCCTTGGCAGCAGTCCCTGCAGGACCAGCCAGCAAAGGTGATGGGAGCAGGAAGCCACCCAGGGCACCTGCCCACTTCATCCAGGGGGTCTCATAACCCCTGTCCTGCTGCAGGACAGCCAGGGCACAGCTGTGCCCTGCATCAGAACCCCGAGGACGCCACAGGCACCCAGGGACCCCCAGCACTGAGGGAAGCACGGGAGGAATTCCTCCTCCTGCAGGGAAGCGAGCCAGATGTTGAGGTCACATCCACATCCGTTTAGGAGATGGGTTTTTTGCTCGGGGATTTGCGAGCACCCTGCTGCTCCACAAACTCCAGGAGACTGCATCCTGGAGCGAATCCAGCAGAACTGGACACAGGACGGAGCCACACACGGCCAGAGCTGGCCCTGCACTGCCAGGGTACAGCGAGATCTTTCCGTCCAGGCTGACGTACAGGACGCAAAGTTTAAATTTAAAGTCGGGGGGGGGGAGGGAGGGGGAAGGGAGGGGAGAACGAGAAACTGGATCTCCATGGATGGAGAGCGACAGAGGCATTGCACAGGACCCAACACATGCACATTCTTCGGCACCCACGTCACCCTCTGGGGGAAGAGGCGGGAGGGGAGGAAAGGGGCGAGCCTGCTCCAGCCCCTCCTCTGCTGCCGCTTATCGCCGAGCACATACGTGGAGCCCGGGGAAACGCTGAATGAATCACCAGAGCAGCGGCGGGAAGAACGTCACGCCCCCCGTGGGCGCGTGGATGTCAGATGCGCCAATTCCCCGTGGCGTGACCCCCCCCCTCGCCAGCCTCGGCACTAGGGATGCTGAGCGCCGGCCAAGGCTGACCGGCAGCCCCGGGCAGACACAGAGGAGTGACTGGGAGTAACCCCTGACCCAGGCCGAGGTGATTAAGGCGCTCGGAGGCGGCTGCCGTGACGCTCTCGCCCGCTCATTGGCCCCGGCGCGATGGTGTGTTCCTTTGTGCCGCGCTCACACCCCTGCCCGGCCCCGCCGTTTGTAACTGTTTGCCAACGGCGGCCCCCCCCGCCGCAGAAGGTCAAAGCCAGGGGGGTTCCTCCTCCGTCACCGACACATCAAGGAAAAGTTTAGTCAGCGGGAAGTCTGGGGTGGTCAAGGAAATGGGGATCCCAGCTCTTAGCTGGAAGTCCCAGCTCGGAGCTGGGACCACGAGGCTGGAGGAGAAGAGGAAGCAGCCACTGGATGAGCTGCTGGGAAAAAAACGTGACAAAAAGTGTTACAAGAGGAAAGAACTGAAAGGGAGAGAGGTGATGGCCCTCCTAAGGAGCTGGAGAAGCCGTGAGCTTTGAGCTGGAGGTAGCAGGAACCACAGATCAGCCCCCTCACAGAACCTGGCAATAAACTCTCACACACAGGGGGGTTACACAGAGTAACCTCACAGGTGCTGAGGGTTTGGGGTCCAGCAGCAGCCTCCAAGACCCCTCAGTGCCTGCAGCTCCTGGCTTTGCACACAGGGAAACTGAGGCAGCATCGGCACCTCTGCAGCCACAGCAGCAACACCAGCCTGGGACTGTGCAGCCCCACACCACCAGCAAACCCTGGGTTTAAGAGGTTTAAAATCAGCTCAACTCCATCCAAACTGGACTCAGCAGGCAGCCCTTGAGCCACGTACAATAGCAGCAAGCTCCAGCTGCCCCGGCACTGCTGAGGGGCCCAGAGCGAGCCGAAAGCCCTGGCTAATTTTAACGGAGCAGGAGGAATGCAGCCGCTCCATCCCCACCCCCCTGCCTCGAGATTAGGGCGAGCAGAGCCACGACAGCCATCCCAGGCTGTCCCACACACAGCCCAGCCAGCCCCGCGCTAATCTCCGGACCCCAGGCCCGGCCGTGGGGCAGCTATTTCAGGCCGTGCGTGGAGCCTGGCTCCAACAACTGCCTGCTGCTGCTGCCCAGAGCTATTCCAGGAAAAGCCAGGAAGCAGAGGGTATAATCTGCGGGGGGAAAGGGCTGCGTCCCTCCACTTCCACTCCCCCCCGTGCCCACCCCTCTTCGCTGCAGTTGTATTTCAGCAATCCTGCAGGCGCACGGGGTTATTTTAGCCCAGGACATGCCACCGTGCCCACAGTGAGGCCTTAGCACCCTGCCACGCTCCTGCACGGGGACAGGTGCTCGCCGATGTCCTAAATCCACCCTGGCTGCAGGCACGAGCCGTTTGGGGGTTCACAGAACCCCGCTGGCATCTGCTCCGACCTCCCCGCTCCCGAGGGCGGCCGGAGCATCCACGTGCGGTCACTCAGCTCCGTGACAGCTGTTTTCCTGCCCTCGTGACTGTCAGCCAGCACCCACCACCACGCACACCCCCGTCCCTCCTCCCTGTGGGTGTGATGCCACCTGCTCCGCTGGCACCACGGCCCTGCCACCAGCCGGGGCTTTGCAACCGCCGCTGAACAAAGTCCAGGGGGGGGAAGGTTGGGGCTTGCAGGTGCAGTGACACGGAGGTCAGCCAGGCCGGGCTGACCGGCCAGAGCAACAGGCACAAACTCGAGGCCCTCCCAGCTGTTGGTGGCACCTTGGGGTTTTTTTTTGGGGCACTTGGCACCTCACCTGGGTGAGCCAGGGCGTCAGCACGTCCTGCCCTCCACACCTCATGCCAGGGGACACTCAAAGCTGACTGGGAGTGCTGTGACACATCAGGCAGGGAATGCAGGGTGCTACCAGCAGCACTTACCAGGGCATCAGGCGGCCGAAGCAGGTCCAGGAGGATTTGCTGATGAAGAAACCCACCATGGGGTCTGTGATGGCATCCCAGGCTCGTCCCACAAACAGGATGATGGAGGCATAAAAAGCATCCAGCTGCAGGAGGAAGATCTTGTGTCAGCACATGCAAACCCCAGCTGCCCTTCCTGAGCCCCTCAGGACCTTCCCAACCCTACCTACTGCAACCCCACTGCCATCTGGGAGCACGGGATGAGTCCCTTGGTCTCTCCCCCTCGTTCGGGGGGATTTGAGGTGCCCAGTCCCTCTGAGCCTTGCCCCACCACACTCTTTCCGCACCGAACTCCCACATCTCAGAGCAGAGTTCCCCAAACCCACCCCGCAGCCAGCACAAGGGAGCCCCCGGGCACTTCTCCCGCGGCTTCCTTCCCTTCGTTGTTTCACACCGTCCCGGCACGCTGCAGGTCCTGCCCCCCTCCAAAAAACAGCCACCACCACCAGCCCGTTTCATCGCGCGGGGAACCCAAGCACGAAGCGGCCGCACAGCAACACGCGTGGGAGCGGCCCGGGGGAAACCCGCAGCCCCCGGAGCGATTCCCGCGCCCGCGGGGCGATTCCAGTGGGGGCCGGGACATTTCCAAGCCACGGGTACGTCCATCCCACGGGCAAAGCAGCACGGGAAGCTCCGAGACCCCCGGGCCCCCCCTCCCTCCCCCACAGCCCCGGTCCCGGCCGTACCTGCGCCACGTCCAGGAGGTAGATCTGCAGGAAGAAGCCGAGGGCGCAGCCCGTGATCTGGTAAGGAGCCCCCCCGACGGCGTAGCACAACTTGCTGCACACCGACAGCCGCTCGCGGCTCTCCTGCAACCGGGACCTGGCGTTAGCCACACCGGGAAGCGCCCCCCGACCCGACCCGACCCGTCCCGTCCCGTCCCGACCATCCCACCCTCCCCTCCCAGGCGGTCCCGGCGCTCACCTTGCGGCGGTGCTGGCGGCAGGGGGGCGGCAGGAGCCCCCCGGCCCCGGCTCGCTCCGCGCCGCCGCCCCCGGCCATGCCGTGCACGATGAATGGGGGCCGCGCCGCCGCCCGCCCGCCCTTGTACCGGCAGCGCCCGCCCCGGGAGGGGCCGAGCCGGCCCGCCTCCGTCCGCCTCCCGGCGAGCGGCTTCCTCCTCCTCCTCCTCTGCCGCCTCCTCCTGCCCCGGCCCTTCCCCCTCACCCCTCTGTCCCCGTCTTTCCTCCGCGTCTCTGCTGTCTCACATCCCCTCATCCCTCCATTCTTCCATCCCTCAGCCCCCCTCCCGCTCCACCCCTTCCCAGGTCTTTATCCCTTTAGAATCAAAGAATGGTTTGAGTTGGAAGGGACCTTAAAGACCATCTCGTCCCACCCCCTCTGCCATGGGCAGGGACATCTTCCACTAGACCAGGTTGCTCCAAGCCCTGTCCAACCTGACCTCGAGCACTTCAAGGGATGGAGTATCCACCACCTCTCTGGGCAACCTGTGCCAGTGTCTCACCATCCTTATCTTAGAGAGCTTTATAATCTTTGTCTCTAATCTAAATTATTTGGTTTATAACCATCACCCCTATCACAACAGGCCTACCAGAAAGGGTGCAGGGGACAGCTGCAGTGTCCCCAGCGCTGGATGGTGACATGGATATAGATTTTGGCACCTCTCAGCCGTACCAGGTGCCGTTTGCCCACCAGTGAGCACACACAGACCAGCGCCAGTGTCGTGTCACTGCAGTGACAGCCACCAACTCTGCTTGTCTCAGGTCACTGATCAAAGATCACCTCGAGATGGGGCAGCAGAGCAGGGTCAAGCCAACGGGGCCAGCGTGGCACCAGTGCCATCACCTGACTGCCACTCGGGGCTGGGCATGGGGACAGGGATGGGCAGGGAGGACGAGCAGCTGGCACCCAGCAGGGACCTGGGATGCAGCAGAGCCTGAGCGGGTGCTGGGGGTGAGCAGGGTGGGCAGCTCCTGGCAGGGAGCAGTGGCACAGCAGCTCCCTGCACTCCCTGGTTTCAGGGGAACTGAGCTGGTGTCACTGCTGACTCACAGTTTCCGTCCCCTCACACACGTGCAAGGGGGTTCTCCCAGTCCTGCTGTGCGTCACAGCCCCATGTCCGGCCACACTGCGTGCCCAGAGCTGCTACCCACCGGGAAACGGAACTGGGTGAGGCCTCAGAGTGTCCAGATTTGTTCAGTGACACAAAGTAGCTTGAAACAAGAGGTGAGTGAGGTGTGGGCAATGCCACTCACCCACTCAGTGTGACAGAGACCTGCACTGGCTCCTTGTCCTGCTGTGCTCTTTTGAAGGAGCAGAGGGGACACTCGATTGACACTTGATCTGGAGGGACCAGACTCCCCTCTGTGTGTGACCCCAGCACTATTACTCTGCTCCCTTTGTCCCAGGGGCTCCTCAGCTCCTGGAAATGCTTTTGGCATTCCTGTCCTTGAGTAAAGCACTCAAAAACCACCTCCTGGGCAAACTCAGCTTTAGGGGAACAAAGGGATGGCCTTTTGAGAAGGAGTAAGATCACAGATAGGTGAGCACAGCCTTATATATGAAGAGGAGAAGTAGACAGACCAGGATTTCCCAGGATTAGGAGGATTTTCTCCCCCAAATCTGGTATTGCACAATTTCCTGTGGGGGATTTGAGATCTTCCTCCCAAGCAGATGCTCTGGGGGGATCCTCACAGCAGTAAAGGGACTGACGAGGGCTGATCCCTGCAGGGGTGCCAGTGCAGCAGCTCCCACCAGGTTTGGGGTCCCCAGGAACCCACAGGTGGCTGGGGCTGGGCCCCTCACAAGGTCACCTCTGTCAGTGTGATGGTCTGGCAGGCATGACCCAAACTCAAATACCCTCTGATGGTGACAATGTGCCACATCCCTCAGCTGAGGACACCACTGGGGACTCTTCAGGGGCTGAGCCCCAAATACTGGCCTCGGGGACAGGAATAGGGATGGGGGCTGCTTGCTCCAGTGCATGATGCCATCCCCTGCCACCCACACCTCCTGCTGTCATGCATCCGGCACGGCCCAGAGCAGGATCTGAGCAAGTGTGAGAGCACCCGAAACCAGACAGCCCTGCCAGGCTGGGCCAGCCAGGACGGGGAGGACGGGCTCGGGGGCAAATGGCAGTGAGATGGTCACCCAGCTGCTGGGGTGACACAGACCAGCCTCAGTGTGGCTCCCCAGCACCGGCAGAGCACTGCCCCAATGTCACAGAGCTTCTCTGGGGCTCAGGGCACCTCCTGGCATCAGGCAGGGTGTGACAGGGGCAAAATGGGTCTGGAGGGGTGAGGAGACAGCAAGACTGGAGCCAGTGGTGCGTTTTCCTCTCCCTTCTCTGCACTTCCCTGGCTGGGAAGAATTTCATGGTGCTCCTATACCCCGAAAGGGCTGGGGTTGGCATTTCACAAGCGCCCAGCCAGCCCCCGTGGCTGCTGCCCAGCAGCTTCAGGGGGACAAAGGGGACACATTGCACGGCAGCACGTGGCAGCTGCCCTGTGCTACCCACCCCTGTCCTGCGTGGGACCCTGGGGAGCCTGTCACAAGGCTGAGAGGGATGAGACAGGGCCAGGATGTGCTGGCACATGGCTCACAGCCTCTGCTGTCCCTGGGGATCTGCTGCTGCAGCAGGATGGGGACAGCCAGAGGCAGAGCCCAGCTCAGGATGCCCCTGGGTCAGGCTCAGGGTGGTTGCCCACCGTGGGGAAGCGCTTTGGGGTCTCAAAGTCCAGCCCTGCTGTCAGTGGGGATCCAAAGGGCACGGGGCCCCCGGGGCACTGCCTTTCATCATGTGCTGGAGCAGTGCCAGCCGCCGGCTGGGCCACGGCAGCTCCCGTGGGGCTGTGCCAGCGCCGGGGACACGTGCTCGGTGCCGGCTGTGGAGCTGTGCCAGTGCCCTGCCACTGCGGGGCATGGCCAGAGTTATCCTGTCCCGTGGGTGGCCCCTCCATCCCTGTCACCTGCAGTGCTGCAGCCCCCAGGGCTCTCACCCACCCACCCACCCACCCACCCTGTTTGCGCAGCCGGCGCCGCAGCGAGAGGCTCTCGGGTCCTGTTTGCCCAGTGCCTGGAGAGGCTGGGATGAAAGGGCTGCCTGGCCCCTCCAGCCCTCTCCAGCGGTGCTTCCGCACCTTCAAAGCATCCGGAGCCCCTTGAAGCCGGGATAAGCGCCTGCCTCACCCTGGGAAAAGCCGGAGACATCCCGGAGGCCAGCAGGGAGGGGGAAGGAGACGTGGCTGAGAGCTATAGGCTGTAGGAGGCTTTGCTCCTGTGCCCGAGGATGTGTTGGGTGTTGGATGGAACAGGCGGTTTGGGGCAGTGCCAGCCGTGTCCCCAGCCATGGCCACTTGTCCCTGCAGGTGCTGGGATGGGAAGAGCCTCTGTGGCAGCTCAGCCTCTGCCCTCAGTGCAGAGTGATTTGTTCCCTACAGAGGAAGAGAGGGCATCACCCACCAAGGCTTTCCCGGGGAGGGGAAAGGACTGGGAGCAGCTCTGGGGTGGGAGGATCCTGGCATGGGACAGGGCTGGGAACTGGGGCCAACGCTGAGACAGGAGCACAGCCCTGGCTCCAAGGGGATGCCTGGATCCCACAGCCCCCCGGGCACGCGGGCAAGATTGGGATGCTCAGGGCTGCTCTGGAAGGGCCAGATCCTGCTCCCGGATCTGCTCCTCTGCCTCCCCCGTGCCCGCCCCGGCAATGGGGAAACTGAGGCACGGAGCAGCGCCCGCCCACCCGTGCTCTCCTCCACGCGAGTCGGGGTGCCCAGTGGGGTGTCCCCGTCTCGCCCCCGTCCTCGCCGTCCCACGCGCGGTGGTTCGCGGGCCCAGCAGGTGGCGCCACGCGCCCGCCGGTGGCGGCGGACGGAGCCCGGGACCGGGGGGGACCGGGGGGGGACCGGAGGGGACCGGGGGGGACCGGGGGGGGACCGGGGGGACCGGGGGGACCGGGGGGATCGAGGGGACCGGGAGGAGCTGTGATGGACGGCACTGGGCAGAGCTGGGCTGGGTTTTTCCGCGCTGATCCATGCAGGGCTACGCTGCTCTGGGCTGCACTGGCCTGTACTGGGCAGTGCTAGTCTATGCTGGGCTATCCTGGACTGACTGCACTGGGCCGTGCTGGTCCATGAAGGGCCGTGCAGGACTGGGCTGAACTGGGCTGTGCTGGGCTGGACTGGTGGCTGGACTGGGACAATTTCCTCCCAGCACGGCCGATGCTGCATCCCAGGGACCAGCGCCCAGCACCCCCCTCAGATCCCACGGTCGCTGGACGGGGCAGATCCTGTGGCCCATCCACACTGGGTGGCAAAAGGAGGGTGCTGAGGCTGAATGAGTTCACACAGACTGTGGTGGGAATCTGCTCGTTCCAGGTGGACTTTGTACTGGCATGTGTATGTGTGTGTAATGATGCCACAGCTGTTTGTGCACGAGGTGAAAGTTTCTCTGTGTCCTCACAACATTCGTTGCCCCTCCTAGAAGGACCTTGGCAGTGGAGAGATGCAGCATCCTGCATCGGATCCCACCATCTTATATTGGATGTTGGGACCCTCTGTGAGGGTCGGGGAGGCCCTGGCACAGGTTTGCCCAGAGAAGCTGTGGCTGCCCCATCCCTGGAAGTGTCCAGGGCCAGGTTGGACGGGGCTTGGAGCAACCTGGGCTAGTGAAAAGTGTCCCTGCCCATGGCAGGGGGTGGAATGAGGTGGTCTTTAAAGTCCCTCCCAACCCAAATCACTCTGTGATTCCACAATTCTGTGATGCTCCAGTTTGCTTTGCCATCATGCTCAGCCGAATGTGCCCAGGCTGGTGACATCGCTGCGTGCCCCTCCTTGCGGGGGAAGCCTCCCCAAACCCTGGCAGGACAGAGAGGGACCCCCAGCGCAGCGCACGGAGTGGCTGCTGATTCAGATCCCCGTTACCGTGGACTCCGTGGGGGGACCGCGGGATCGCTCCCACCGTGTCCCCTCCCGGCGGGGCGGGGACCAGGGCAGGGTCCCTCCCTCCATGAGATGCAATCCCGGCGATTGGCGGGGGCGGGGCCGGGCTCCGCGGCCGGGCTATAAGAACGGGGGGAACAATGCGCCCGCGGTCCCGGCTCGGGGGCTGGCGCCGGGGTGGGGGCTCCCCCTCATCCCTGGGGCTGCCCCTTTCCTGAGCGGGGCTCCCCCCCTTGATTTTCTCTCTGCCTCCCCCTTCCCCATGCCGAGATGGAGTTTGACTCGTACCAGCATTACTTCTACGACCACGATGCCCAGGAGGATTTTCACCGCTCCACGGCTCCCAGCGAGGACATCTGGAAGAAGTTCGAGCTGGTCCCCACGCCCCCTCTGTCCCCGCTGGGTACCCCCGGGGAGAAGGGGTGCTGCTCGGGGGCGGAGGAGCGCTCGGGATGGCTCTCCCGGTACTGCCTGGCCGGGGAAGAGCCGGAGTATCTCATAGGGACGGGGCAGATCTTCGGGAACCTGAGCGCTTTCATCCTCAAGGATTGCATGTGGAGCGGATTTTCAGCCCGGGAGAGGCTGGAGAAGGCGATGACAGAGAAACTTTCCACGGGCACGCAGAGAGCCACCCCGCTCAAACCCTCCTTCGCGCAGGATTTTGGGTTCAGCAGCTCCATGAGCGAGTGCGTGGACCCCGCTGCCGTCTTCCTTTGCCCACTGGCCGAGAGCAAGATCCCCGCATCCTCGGGATCCGAGGGCCAAAGCGATTCCGGTAAGGGATGGAGCCGCTCCGCCGCCGGGGTGCGGGCTGCCCCGGCCCAGCCACCCTCCAGCCTTGCTGGAGCCCGGCGTGGAGGACACGCGTGTCCGCACACGTGTGTGCCGGGAGCCTCCCAGCCGGGCTGCGCCTTTGTTGAGGCTCCAAGCGAGCCCCGGTCCTGGCCCCACGAACAAAGCGGGCTCGGCTTCTCCCCTTCCCATGGGAGTTCTGCTCGGGAATCCCCTGCCCCTCTCGGGAGGGTGCGTGGGGCTCCCCCCAGTTGTTGCTTGGGGCTCTGGTGGCCCTTCTCCCTCGTCCCGGGAGCCTCGCGGGCAGGCTGAAGGACAAGTTTGCAGCTCGCCGTGGAAAGTTTTTGGTTTTTGAGCATCGCAGCTGCCCGCTTGTAACTTCGGCTGATTCCTCCTACGCTCCCACGGCCCACCCGGGACGGGCTTCCCTCGGGACAGAAGGCAAATTATCCCCTGGGGGCAACAGGTTTGGGAGCAGCGGCGTGTCCCCCGAGGCGGTGGCTCAGTGGGACGGGCAGAAACAGCCCCATCAGCCGTGGCGTGTCCCAGCCCAGCCCCGGGGCACGTCTGCCTGTCCCGCGTGGGTTGTGTGTGGGGGTGTTCACACGGGGGGGGGGGGCGCCCTGCGAAGCGGATGCCTCCGAAACCCACCGGCCAAGGGCGAGGTGGCTCTCTCCACCCTCCCCCCGCATCTCCCCCGTCTCGCACCAATTTTTCAATCCTTATTTACAAACATCCCCCGGGGGCTCTCCAACCCATTCACCCCCCTCCCACACACACACACACACACACGTCGTCCCGCAGCCGCGGCGGGGGCCGTGTGCTGTTTCCCTCGCTCCCAGGGAAGCCGGGCTGACTCGGTGCCGTGACCCCGTTAATAAATCTGCCGGTGGCCGCCACCTGCGCCGGTGAGTCACGGCGCGGGAAGGGCGCTTAATGCCATTAGGGAGCCCGGGCACTGTAAGCAGGTCGCGGGCGTTAAGAGGCTTAACCCAAATATGTGGGGCCGAGCGGGGGCCCGCGGGGGTCCCGGCGGGGTCCCGGTGCCGCGGGGGTCCCCGTGGGGTCCGGCCGCGCCACGTGGGCGCCGAACAAAAAGCAACAGATTGCAAACAATGAGAGCGGCCGCGGTGATGGACAGCAGCGGCGGCCAATGGGAGGGCCGGACGGCCGGTCTGCCCCGCCGGGCAGCCAATGGACGGCTCCGGGGGGCGGGGCCCCGTGGCCCGACTTTATTAATGAGCGGGGGGGGCTCCGTGTGTGTCCACGTGGCTGAGAACGGGCGGGTTGTGACACCGATGAGTGTGGCCTTCGGCCTGTCTGGGGGCAGCGAGTAGACCCCCACCCCAGTCTCTCCAGTAGCAGAGTGGTTTGGGCTTGCTGGACAGAGCCCCCAAAGCCTGGGGGGCTACGGAAAAGCAGGAATGTGCCCTGGAGGACCAGGCCTCTGCCCACTGGTGGGGATTTGGTTGTTTTGGGGGACCTTTAGTGAGTGGCTGTGTTTTCCCCCGAAGCCTAGGAAAAAAGTTGGAGGCGCATCTCTGAAGTGAGAGTGGCCACAAGTGTGTCTGCAGCCCGGTCACCTCACTGTCCCCAGGGCCACCTTCCTGCCACTGGGCTTTGCCAGCGTAGGACAAGCTGCAGTGACAACAGGCAGGGTGCTTTGGGGTCATTTATGCTTTATTTAGTTCTTTCTGTTCTCGGGCTTCGGATGCCTTCGAGGTTCAGGGTCTGTTGGAGGGACCCCTTCACCTCTCCCTCCCCCCCTGCACAGTGGGGGATTGTCCCCTCTGTCCCCGGGAAGCCGGGGTTGAATGGGCTTTATCACTTGTGAAAAGTAACAAGTCACCGAGGTGGGAAGCTGCAGCCGAGGGGAACAAAGGGCAGCTCTGCCCCCACGTCCCTCATTTACAATTCCAATGGGCCGTGAAAGCACCCGGCGGGATGAACTTTAGAGCTAGGCTGTCCCAGCATCTTGCTCCTCCAGTCCCTCCCAAGCAGGAGGGCTCTTTCTTGCCTGGTGATCCTTTAATGTGAACACATGTTGCTCCTGGTGCTGAAGTGAGGCAGAAACAAACCCCCGTCCCGTTTTGGGGGACCGGGCCCATGAATGTGGAGGGAATTCTGCTCCTCTCCATCCGATGGTGTTGGAAGAGCACTTAAATCACACAGTCCCTTCTGGAGGTCGCGGAGTGGCTTCGCAGTGCAAACTTTGGGACAGCAGCAGGGAGATTGTCCAGGGAGGGCTCTGGGGACTCCCAGAAAGGGTCGACTGGGACTTCCCAGCTGACGGGGATTTGTTCTTTCTTTGCCACGTCTGTTTTGAGCAGAAGGAGAGGAGATCGATGTGGTGACGGTGGATAAGAGACAATCGCTCGGCCTGAGGAAGCCGGTGACCATCACCCTGCGCGCAGACCCCCTGGATCCCTGCATGAAGCGCTTCCACATCTCCGTCCACCAGCAACAGCACAACTACGCCGCCCGCTCGCCGCCGGACTCCTGTCCCCCACCGGAGTCACCCCAGCAGGACCAGGACCGGGAGGAGGACGAGCCACCCAGCGCCCCGGAGCCCGTCCCTGCCGTCACACCACCTGAGCCCGGCTTGCCGAAGCTCAGCAGCAGCCCCGGCTCTGACAGCGAGGACGTGGCCAAGAGGAAAAACCACAACTACCTGGAGCGCAAGCGGCGCAACGACCTGCGCTCGCGGTTCCTGGCCCTGCGGGACCAGGTGCCCGGGCTCGCCAGCTGCCCCAAGACGCCCAAGGTGGTGATCCTGAGCAAGTCCTCCGAGTACCTGCAGTCGCTCATCAGTGCCGAGAGGCGGATGGCAGCCGAGAAGCGGCAGCTGCAGCAGCGCCAGACCCAGCTGCTCAAACGGATTGCTCACCTCAAGGGGCACTAGCGCCCAGGGTACCCCCCGCCCCGGTCCCCACAACCCCCCCTGGCTCCCTCTCAATTTGCACATTTTTTTTTTTTATTATTATTTAGTTTTTTGGTTGTTTGTTGAACTGTTGGCCCCGGGGGGCTGGAGCACGTGGCGGTTGCTGCACGTGGGGTGGCCGTGGAGCTGCTCCCGGATGAGGGAATGGGGCCACAGTGGAGACCCTCCCGTGGCATCAACCTGCCTGGGGCTGGTTTCTCAGCACCAAGTGTTGCAAGATTTCCCCTGTCCCTGCTGTGAAGCTTTGTCAAGTGACTTTTCTGATTCAAGAGCTCAACTCTATTCCCCCTCCCCAGCAGCCCCTGCATCCTTCTCTGCCGTTTTCCACCAACAGCATCTCTGGGAGCTGCCCCTGGGCGTCCACCTCGCCCTAAAAATCCCGAGCAACCACGGTCTGCCTCAGCTCTTGGAAGCAGGCAGACACAGAGCCCAGCACGGGCCTCGGCTCTGGATGGATCCCATGGAGATGGTGAGGGCAGGACGTGTCTCTCACCGGGGTGAGCAGCACCCCTTGCTCGGCTGGACCGTACCTCACTTGCTGATCACTTCACGCAGTAGCTCGTCTTGGATTTTATGTTCTAGAAACTGCTGCTGTAACTGCGAGTCTTATACTGGAGGCTGTGTTTTTATACTGTATTTTTGTACCACTTTTTGAGAAGTATTGGTAAAGAGTTTGCTTTTTTTATATATATATAAAAACTTTTTTTTTAAGGGGGAGGGGGGTTTTCCTGCTGAGGGGAATGGCTCAGTCCTGCTGCACTTTAGGGAGATCAGGAAGGGGCTGGCTCCTGCTGGACCCTCGAGCTGAGTCCTCGCGGAGGCCATTTACCCCCTTGCAGCTCTCCAAACCACCCATTTGCAATAACAGGGGATTTTATCCCTTTCCCCTCGTTTGTGAGTATCCTTGTGACCCCTTTTCCCACCCTTGTGAGTACCCCCTCACCAGCAGCCACTTAAAATCCCCGGCGAAGCTTTTGGGCTTTGCAGGGTGCAGGTTGTGTGTGTGGGGCTGCTCTACCTTCGAGGCTCCCCCCTGCCTGTGCCCTCCTGCTGCCCAACCTGTGGTGGGGTACGTGGGTGGCAGAGTCCCCTGTCCCCTCCCAGGGGTGCTGGCAGGGGTGGTCCTGCAGGACAGCACCCTCGGGCCCCCACTGACCTGCTGAGAACTTTTAGAGTTAACACTGTGGTCGGATTTAGCACTTTCTTCATTACCTCACACTTCATAAATAAATAAGTTTGCAACAGCCTGGGTTGGCTTTTTCCATGCTGTGGGTTTCCGTGCATCACATCACGAGGCTCCTTGTGGGGGGGCTGACCCGGCCCCTGTGTTTTGGGGTATCCTGGGCATGAATGGGAGTTCATATATTTTGCCCCAGGGCTCGGCTGAACCAAGACTGAGCTCTTTGTCCTGGTTTTCTCCCAGCAATTGAAGAAGTGTTCGTGGTGGTGGGGCCAGGGAAATGAATCACCTGGATTATTTTTCCTCCTTTTAAGTGGTTTTATTGGCAAGGAGGGGCAGAGAGAGCCCAGACTGGGCTCAGAGGAGGCTTTGGTGTAACTATAAACCCCCCTAATGGGGCTCAGGGCAGGCAGTGTGGGGTGATCGCTGCCCCACAGGTCAGGGGGCTGTGGCTGGTAGTAACCCTATAGGGAGGGGGGAATGCAATCCCCTCGCTTCCAGGGGCATTGGAGAACTCCCTATCCCAGATCTGCCAAGTGGATGAAATTATATATATGTGTATCCTCCACGCTGCCCCCAAACTCAGTGCATTTGGGTTTCCTTTGTCCTGGCAGCAAAAGTCTTACTCTAAATGCAGGAGGGACATGGGATCCTGTTACTGCTGAGGAGTCAGGAGAGAGGAGCTGCTGCTGGAGACTCGATCACCCCGGGGGGAAACCAGCCTTAAACAGCAATGATTCCACACAGAAGCCCCTTAAACACCCGTCCCCTTTGGTTCCAGCAACATTTCTCACTCTGTGTGTTGCATCACACCGTGTCACAGCCGTTCAGAGCTGCATTGGAAGGTGCTCTCGTGACCCACAGCTTAACCAGGGAGCAGGGTGACCTAAATCTGACACCTCGCCCATGCGCAGGAAACAAAGCCCAGACGTAGCAGCCCCTCGAACGGTTATTTTTGTTGTGTGTACACTCACACTTGCAGCCTGGCATCTTTTTTCATCTCAAGGTGACCCTCCCGAGAAGGATTTTTAGTAAGTTGGGCTTTTTGTTTTCGTGCTGAAGGCACATCAGAGGTTTGGAACATTAATTGTCTTTCTCGCAAGTGATGAGCAAATGCATGGTCTGAGCTGAGACTGTTACCAGTGGGAAATGTAGTTGGTCTGGAATGAAATAAGGAACAGCTCCAGTTTTGCATGTACCTCTGAGTTCTTCTGCTTAGAGCTGCATACATAAGTACACATCTACCTGAAAATCCCCTGGTTACTGGAGCACGTGCCTCCTCTCGTATCACCACAGTCAAGATGAGGAAAGGAGACTGACAGCGCTGTGAAGTGAACAAAATAAACACACAGGGCTTTCCTCCTTGCTTGTTCAGCACTGCAGTTTGTGAGTGTCAGCTGTAATCACCACAGTTCGGCATTTCCAGGCTGAATTAGTTATTTTTTTGTCAAATGCTGCCCTGCTCACACTCTGCTCCTTGCTGTACCCCCCAAACCACCTCTCCTTGCCCACCACATCAGTGCCAGCCCGGGGGGTGTCATGGGCTCGATGCCGCCTTCACGCCTGGGCTGGCAAATTTTTAGGACAGTTTCCCGAGGCAGCGATAATCCCTTCCCTGCCGAGGGGGGCTGGCTGCCCGCATCCCCCCCCACCCCCCATCCTCCCCGGCCCGCAGCCTCCCTCTCGCTGTTGCCATGGCGAGGGATGTGTGTTGCCGGGGAAAGCGGCACCCAGGAGGTGCCATGGCAACCGCCTCCCCGTTTGCCTCCCCTCTGTTGCCACGGAGACAGCCCAGCCGCCCGCTCCCCATCCCCTCCAGTTGCCGTGGCGATGGGGAGGACGAGCCTCCGCCGAGCCTGCGGTTGCCACGGCAATGTGCTCTTCTCCCCTCCCCATGGCAACAGCCCCGCATCATCCTACTCTGCCCCGTTGCTATGGCAACAGCCACCCGCTCCTCATCCTCCCGTACCGTTGCGGCGGCGACAGCATCCTTTCTACCCCGATATACTCCCCGTAAAAAAAAAAGGGACCGCGGGGCTGAGCCCCACGCGTGGACGTGGCTGTGAGGGGCCCAGAGGGATTTTTGGGGGGAAGAGGGGAGCGAAGGCCCCCAAAAGGAGCCAGGGGCGTGGGGATGGGTTTGGCGACCCGGGATGCGGGAAGGGGAACCGGGCTGGCTCTGGGAACCCGGGGCTCGGGGAGGGAGGGACTCAGGGGCACGGGGAGAGACCGAGGGACACGGGGAAGGACTGGGCTGGGTCTGGGGACCCGGGGCGAGACCAGGGGACACGGCAAAGGAGCGGGCTGGCAGCGGGGACCCGAGACACGTGGAGGAACCCGGGGTCACGGGGAGGGGGCTCGGGACACGTGGAGAGCCCCGGGGGCACGGGGAGGGACGGCGCTGGGCCGCGGAACGCCGGCGGGCAGGGGCACAGGGTACTCGGGGCCCGGCCCCGTCCTCCCCGCGGGCGGCCCCGGGCCCGGCCCGCCCCCGTCCCGCCCGCCCGTCCCCGGCCGGGCCATGGCGGCGGCGGCCGCGCTGTGCCTGGGCCGGGCCCCGCGGCCGCCGCGGCCGCTCGTGGTGATCCTGGGAGCCACCGGCACCGGGAAGTCGGCGCTGGCGCTGCAGCTCGGGCTGCGCCTCGGCGGGGAGATCGTCAGCGCCGACTCCATGCAGGTACGGCCCGGAACGGGCACCGGGCAGGCCGCGGCCGGGCCTCGGGCCGGGCCCGCAGCGGGGGGAAGCGGCCGGGTCTGCACCGGGGAGGGTCCAGGCTGGGCCTGGAGGGGCGGCAGGGCCCGGGCCGGGCACGGAGAGACTCAGCCTCGTGGGTGCTGCGGGCTGGTGGCACCCGGGAACCCCCGGGCCCTGTGTCCGGGTGCCTGCCGGGGATAGCTCGGGGAACGGATCCTGCTCGCTCGGAGCGCTCCCGGTGCCCCGGCCTGGTGCCCCTGTGCATGTCCCGGTGCCCCAGTGCCTGCCCCAGTGACCCTGTCCCGGTGCCCCTGCCCTGGTGACCCTCTCCAGGTCCCGGTGCTCCTGTCCTGGTGCCCCTGTCCCAGTCCCGGTGCCCCTGCCCTGATGTCCCTGTACCAGCCCTGGTGCCCCTGTCCCGGTGGGCAGTTGTTTGTTCGGTCTGAGCAGTGTCACCATCTCCCCTCCCCATCGCCAGGGGACGGTGCCCTGTGGGTTTGTGGGTTCTCAACACGGTGGCACAATCAAAACTGCAGGGCAGTGTTTGTTCAAGCCTCCCCCCCCCCTCCCCCCATCCCAAATAAATTCACCTTTTGAAAGGAAACCAAAGCAGAGGTGGTTTAATTTTAGCCCACCCAAAGCTATGTGGAGGTGTAAGGGGTTAACTGAGGGGAGGCAGGAGCTGGAGTTACCTAGTAATAACTGACACCCGGGGTAGTATCTTCCTCACCAGCAAAGAGACACCAAGAGATATGGGAAAGAGTATTAAAAATTATAGTTGCTACTTGCCAGTGACAGTCTCTGTGGTCTCATTTCTTATTGCAAACAGCAGCATGGAATAAATATATCAGTTGTTTACTTGGGTTCAGTCAACACTGCAGAGCCAAACCTCATTTTTTTGGTCCTAATTGTGTTCAGCTTACAAGAGCTTTGTCACAATGTACATTTTGGCCACCACAAGAATAACAATTTTGTTATTGTTTAGCAAAATGTTTTCCTAATCCACACTTTTCACTGTCCTCTTCCGACAGCGCCTGAACTTTCCACCAAGTTCAATGTTTGATGTATTTATTACTCTTCCTAAAAAGGTGTTTTCTGCCAACAACACCCTTTGTGCTGCTCAGGGACCGACGCCTGCTGTCCTGTGCCCACCTCCTGGTTTCCTGCCCCAGCCTGCCACTGCTGGTCACTGTTTGTGTCCTAGAGCGCTAAACTTAAAACCCCCTCTCTCCTGGTTTTGGAGCGAGCGATCAGAAAGCAATTTTACGGAACGTTTTCCTTAAACTCTTGGGGAGGGAGCGTTTGAGGTCTGAGCTGAAGTGACAAAATCCTGCGGGGGCAAAAACGTTCACGCAAAGCGCGGAAGCTTTTTCCAGGGAAGCGGCTGTTGGCTTGAACGATCCTGTGAACACGGGGCTGCTGCTGCATCCCAGGCTCTGCAGACACGGTTGGAGCCACTGGCACGCTGCGAATTCCCGCCGCACGCCGGTGGATGTTTTGGAGCGTGTGTTTTGTGCTCCGGTTGTTTCGGGTCCCACTATGGGAATGCGGGCGCTGGGAGGGCTCTGCTGCAGGCGCCCAATGGCATCCGGGCTGCGGTGGCTCTTGTCCTCCTTTCCTTTTAATCTCATTCTAGCGTGACTGTGGAGCCAGAGCCGAGCAGCTCCGCTGTGTTATCCCGTAAATTCACCGTGCTGCCGGCGCGGCCCCGAGGGGCGGCGAGGAGGGGGAGCCCGGCGGCCCCAAGGCACGGCCCCGAGGGGCTGCGCCTCCCCCACCACGCTCCACTGACCCCCCCGTGCCCCCCAGCCGGGGCTGCTTTCTTGCTGGCTTTGTTCCCGTGGAATATTGTCTCCCTGTGGCGTGCTCCCTCCCTCTGCCACGCAGAACTGGCTCCGGTGTCCCTGTGGAAGAGCTGCGGGGTTTTAAAAACCCCATTGCTCATTCTGGACTGACAGCTGCCAGCGACCGTGTCGCCCTCAGCCCCCGCTGTCCATTCATCCCTGGGCTCCGTGGAGCTCTGACAAATGCTGGCAGTGTTTTGGGCAGCTGCTGGAGCTGGAGCCAGGCTCGGGAAGGGGCCAGGGAGCCCCAAGCCCACCTGTTCCACACACAGGCACCACTCCATCTATCTCCAGGGTGTTTTCGTCATGGCTGTGAGTTGCTGTGGTCAAATTACAGACTTAGCTGCTGCCTGCTTGCAGCTCAGGAGCTCTGGTTAATCTGCTGGCCTCTTAATCTTTCTTTTTGTCCTCTCTGTTGCTGTTTGTCATCCCAGTGAGTTTTGTTGAGGAGTAAGTAATTCCTTGGAAAGCCAGGCGGGGTGAAGGCAGACCTGTTTCTTCATTCCTTGGCAGAGCGATGAACATGCAGCAGTCACAGTGCTCGCAGTCCCACTGTCCCTTCTGGATTTCACCCTTGGAAGTGGTGATGCAGTCCTGCTCTAGTACCCTGGGTACATTTGTCAATTAGTGTTTCAAGTCACGACATTTTAAGAGCCTCTGCTGACATCGCTCTCCTGGCAGGGGTCAGACTGGGGAGGGGTTTGGGTCCTCCCTGCCCCTCTCCAGCTGGGAGATCCCTTGGTCCCCTCTGATGCTTTTCCTGGCTGTAGGTGGTTTGGATGTGTCTGGGGCCGCTCCTATCCCCTCATGTACTGTAGTATAGAAGTACCAGGGGGTCCCTTTCCCCCACGAGCGCCGATGGTGACAGAGGGACAGAGTTTGGGATTGTGGAAGGAACTGGCTGGCAGAGCCTGCCCTTCTCGGGCTGCAGATCCTCGAGGCACCACATCCTGGGGGATCTCTGGTGTTTGTGCCTCCTGCCTCAGTGTCCCCATCCTTTCCAGGGGGACGGCGCTGCCCTCCCAGCCCGGGGGCTCAGCGCAGAGGTGGGAGGACGCCGTCAAGGCTAAGCATCTTTAGTCCTGGCCTGCGTTCCGTGTCTCGGAGGCCGGCTGCTCCAGCCTGCCGCTAATCTGTTTTGGGGCCTTAGAAAGCAACAAAGGCTTATCTGAGCCGCTGGCTGAAAATAGAAATGAGTGTCAGGAGGACGTCTCGGTGCGAGGCCCTGCCGACAGCCAGCTGGTGGAAACCTTCTCCGGGCTTTGCTGGGTGTGTGTAAAAGGCTGCCTTTGTTTCCTGCCAGCCCACACACTGACACTGCATTCCTCCTCTTGTTGCCAGATACTCTGGGGAGGCTCTCGGGGTGTTTAATCTCCGGGAGAACCTGGGGATTGCAGCCCGAATGGCGGATCCTGGATCTGCCCGTGCAGGGCACTGGGAGCTCCTGGCTGGCTCCGAGCTTCCCGTCAGCCCCTCTGTGTTCACTGTGGTTTCAGGCAGACAGTGGGAGTTGGAGGAACTGGAGGGCTGGAAATGAGGAGAGCGGGCACCGAGCCAAAGCTCACCGAATTCAAAGGCTCTCGGAGCCCCGTGTTGAATGGAGCTGCTGAGCCCAGGGATCAATAGGCTGCCTGCAGCCACGGGGCATGTTGGCAGAGCTGCCTGTGGGCCTCTCCTGCCTGCTCACCATCCCCTGGGGCAGCTGGGTTTCTGCAGGGCAGAAGGGAAGAGCATTTGGTTACCCTCCCTCTCCCCTGCCCCAGGGAGAGCCTTTCAGGACAGGAGCAGGAGCCAGCCCTCGCCCTCCCAGCAGCGAGTGCCAGAGTTAAGCAAGACAGGAGCGGTGCTGGTTCAGCCACCCCAGTAGCTCACATGACTGCTCCAGGCAGGGATTGGGCTTCCCTGCTCCACTAACCTTGGATTGTCCCTGGCTGCCACTCTGTGCCTGGTGCCCATGGGTCACCTCTGTGTCGCCTTGTCCTTCTGTCTGGGAGCAGGGGAGCAGTGGGTGGAGGTCACGCTGCAGCCGGAGGCTTGGCAGCTTCTCAGAGGGTATTAAGGGGAAATTTATTTCTTGAAGTCTGGCTCTCTGGCTGGGGTGGTTTCGGGGGGATGGAGGAAGAAATGAGTACAGCTGTTTCCAGTCCTTTTCCCCATCATCAGAGTTTGTGGAATCTGCTCTCGTCAGGAAGGGCTCTGCTGAGCTGTGGGGATGGGACTCCAGCCCGAGGCATCTCCAGTCCTTGCACTGCCTGGATCTGCGGGCTGGGCTGTGGCTGGTGCTTTATGCAGCCTGGAGGGTGGATTTGGTGCATGTGCTGGGATCCAGGTTGTCTTGGCTCTTTGCCAGGAATGTTCCTGAGGGGTTGGTTTGGGTGGCTTTTCTCCCTGCGCTGCTCTCAGCTTTCTCACTGAGGGCCAGCATCTCTCAGCAGTGCTCTCCCAGGTTATGTATCCCAAACTTGAGCATGATGACACCTAAGATGCTGCTGGTTGTGTTCACCAGTGTCTCCTGGCACCTTGGCCAGGACAGTGCCTCTTTTTCCTGGGGTCACTGACCTGCAGTGATGTGTGTATTGCTCTGTATCCAAGTGTCTGAGGGAGAACAGGCTTTTAAGGTGTGCATGAGCTCAGACTGTTTGTGTGTGTTTAGGAGGCTCCATGGAGTTCCATGTTGCATCCAGAGAGATGTTTGTGTGTTACAACAAGCAGTGATCCTTGTCCTCACGTGAGACTCCATGCTGTGCTGGAAATGGGTGTCTGGAGAGAGGCCCATCTGAGCTTTTAGCTGCAACAGCAGCAGATGAGGAGGTGGCAGCTTGGAGAGAGCTGCCCTTGTGTCAGAGCTCTGTGCTGGGCTGGTGACACTGACTCTGCTCTCTGCCTTTCCATCCCTAATTACAGGGTTATATCAGACCAGGAAGGCAGTCACGAGTGGTTGGACTCAATGGTTCATCTCCCACGGGCAGGAACAAACACCAGAGAGATGCAGTTTGGCCCTGGCAGGAGCAGGAGTTGGCAAGATTCCTTCTGCCCTGCCTGAATGGGGCACGTGCCCCTGCCTGTGCCTCTGCCTGTGCTGCCTGCTCCAGAGGCCAGCGAGGGGCTTTGAGGGGTGACTGGGACAGGCAGGGGCTGTGTGGGGGGGAAGGAGCAGTGGTTGGTGCAGGTTTCACAGGACACAGAGGTGAAGGACGGGCTCTTCTCTTCCCCAGGTGTACAAGGGCTTGGACATCATCACCAACAAGGTTTCTCCGCAGGACCAGCGTCTGTGCAGGCACCACATGATCAGCTTTGTGGATCCCCTTGTCTCCAACTACACAGTGGTGGATTTCAGGGACAAAGCCGTGGCTCTGATATCCTTTCACACTGCAGCCTGCCTGGCTGAGCAGATATGGGCTTCCCACCTCTATGGCCAGACCTGCCAGAGGAATCAGTGTTTGGGCTCTCATATCCCAACTAACTCATGTTTTTTTTCAGAGGATACTGCTGGTGAGAGGGGTTTGGGGTTTCTCTCACCCAGCTAATGCTCAGGGCAGCCCAGGGAAGATCTCTGCTGCTCTGCAAGTGCTGAGCTGGGCATTGCCCTCCCTGGCAGTCCCTGGGTGTCTGAGTTTTTGGTCATGTCTGGCAGAGGTAACAGAGAGATGAGGGACACGTTTAACCCTGTCCTGCAGCCTCACTGGCCCCATGGGGCTGGGAGAGTGGGCCCCAAGGTGCTGCTCCCCCCAGCCCTCCCTCCCTGCCTTGCATCTGGTGCTTAGGCTCCCTGACTGTGGCACATTGAAGACATCTTTGCCCGAGACAAGATCCCGATTGTTGTGGGAGGAACCAACTACTACATCGAGTCCCTGCTCTGGAAGGTCCTTATCAACACCAAGGTACTGTGGGGGCCTGTGAATCCCTCTGGGAAGGGGTGAGACACCCTGAGATTAGCTCAGCTGGTTAGAGCACGGTGCTAAACGTGCCAAGGCTGTGGGTTCACGATGATCCTTGTGGGTCCTTTCCAACTTAGAATATTCTGTTATTCTGAGAGCCCCACGTTCAAGGCAGGCTTGGTGCTGCCCCTGCTAGAGTGGGGCAAGGAGAACCCAAAGGCCCTTGTTCACCCCGTGGGTCTGGAGGATCTTTTTTTAACTCTGCTGGCCTCACACAGGGATGAGTGGTTTGATCCAGGGCTGCCTTTGTGCCTCACAGGAGAAGACCAGCACTGCCCCTGGACCGCCCAGTGACAGGAAGGTGGAGCTGGAGCAGCTGGACAGTGCTGAGCTCCACCGCCGCCTGAGCCAGGTGGACCCGGAGATGGCGGCCAAGCTGCACCCCCATGACAAGCGCAAAGTGGCCAGGTGAGCTCGGCATGCCCGGGCCAGGAGGTGCCAGGGCCCAGCACCCCTTCCCCAGGGAATGGTGTGCCCGGGAAAGGAGTCACTTCCCGTGGCAGGGGGTGCCTGGGAGTCCCTCGCAGTGGGACCTTGGAGCACTGGGGTTGGGGAGCTCTCTCTGGGGTCCGAGACCTCTGACCACGCAGCCCCCTGCCCTGCCTGAGCTGCCTTTGGGGTCCAGGGCAGTGCCTCACCCCTGGGCTGTGCACAGTGGGGCTGCTCCCGCTGCCCTGCCCCAGCACAGCCTTTATCTGGAGCTATTTAAAGACAAGCTGCCCTGCTGGCTGAGTAACATAGCTGAGCTCTGTGGGAACAGCACGGCAGCAAGACCAGGCTTGCTGCTTTGGCGGGCCCATCCCAGCCGAGCCCTGGCCCCGGGGGGAGCAGAACACCACCCACCCCATTCGCACGGTGCAGGGGACAGAGGGTTGGGCACCCGGCACAGCTTCCTGCACCTCCCTGGCTGGGCTGGGCTGGTGGTGAAGCTCTGCAGCATCGGCAGCGCTGGCCCCTTCCCTGCAGGCCTGCCTGGCTGGAAAGGGCAGGGCTGGAGCCAGATCCCCGTCCCCTGCAGGGCTTGTCCTGGTGCCAGGCAGGAGTGGGTGGCTGTGCTCTGGGCTCCTTGTGTGCCAGCGCTGCACCCCCAGGAGCTGGGTGTGCGCAGATGCCGGGCACGGGAGAGGGGTGAAACCTGCCCTCCCCACACATGAGAGGGTTGGATCCCAGCAAGTGTCTGCGGTTCCCTTTGCTGGAGCCCCCAGGGCTGCTGGGGAAATGGGAAAAGCTCATTCTCACCGAGCCTCTGAGCTCTTGTCTGTCTCTGCTTACAGGAGCCTCCAAGTGTTTGAAGAGACAGGGATCCCCCACAGTGAAATCTTGCACCAGCAGCAGGAGGAGGAAGGTGGGGGGCCCTTAGGTGGGCCCCTGAAATACCCACATTCCTGCATCCTGTGGCTCCATGTGGACCAGGCAGGTGAGAGCGGGCTCCTGGCCGGCTGAGTAAGGTGGTGCAGGCTTAGGGCTGAGTCCCTTCTTCTGCCCCAGCCTCCCCCCTGGAGAAGGCAGCAATTCCTTTGGCACCAGTGGGTGTGACAGAGAGCTCGTTCCCCTTCCCCTGCCGGGCTCTGCCTTGCTCGGGTGGAGCGGGAGGTTGGCAGTGCTGAATCACGTCCTGGCACGCTGTCCAGCCCTGGGCATCCTGAGGGCAGGGCTCGGGGGGGGCTGAGCGTGCCCTGCTGTCCTGCCCCCAGCTCTGGATGCCCGGCTGGAGAAGCGGGTGGATGACATGCTGGCTGCAGGGCTGCTGGAGGAGCTGCGGGACTTCCACCGCCGCTACAACCGCCAGAAGGTGGCCGAGAACCGGTGGGTGAGGAGCCAGCTCCTCTCTGCTCCCACTCCCCAGCTTCCTGTGGGAAGGGCTGAGGCTGTGACTCCCCCCACTTGTCTTGTTCTCCAGGCAGGATTACCAGCATGGCATCTTCCAGTCCATTGGCTTCAAGGAGTTCCACGAGTACCTCATCAGTGAAGGGAATTGCTCACCTGAGACCAGTGCCCTGCTGCTGCAGAAAGGTGGGAGGAGCACCCTGTGTGCCCCATGTTCCCTCAGCCCCACACAGCTCCAGGTGGCACCACGAGACGGTCTTGAACCAAGGTCAGACCTTGGGGCAGGTCTTGTTGGGGCTGAGCTGCACCTTTCTCTCTGCATTTCCCACTTCTGCCTGCTCAAGGGAGCAGGGGCTCCTTTTTGAGGGCTTGGAGAGCATCTCTGAGCATACCCAGAGCAACCCCTCCCTTCCCCCAGGCCTCGTTGCAGGATGTACAGGGCACAGCGTGACTTGGGGTCTGGGGCTGGTCTGCTTGAGTGATGGGATCCCAGCTGGGCTGTGAATGCTGTGCAGAACAGGGGTAGAAAGGAGAAATGAAGCAGAACTCAAGCAGGGTTCAGTGTAGAAATGGAGACTGAAGAAACCACAGAACTGATAAAAGGCTTGAAAACAAGTCTGGTGGAGAAAGGGCTTGTTGTGTCTGCTCGGGAGACAATTATTAGGAGGGATATGATAAGCCTGGTATGAAATACTGAATGGTTGTACAGTGGTAAATCATCCTCTGGGCCCACTGTGGGTGGGACGAGCAGTCCTGGGCTCCATTTGTGCAGAGAATTGTTCAATTAGGCATTATGAGAGCAGTGCAGCCCTTGATTGTCCTACCTGCTAAAAGCTTCAGGGTGGAGTGTTTGGGCTCCTTCCATCCACTGTTCATTCAGGGGGTGGAATACCCAGCCCTTCCATGCTACCACTGCCCCTACACTGTCTGTCAGGGCTTGACCTCTTTGCTGTGATAACCCTTCTCAGTGCTGGCTCAAACCCTCCCAGACTCACAGTAGAAATAATTCTCATGGTGCCACCCAGCACAAACTTCTGTCTTGTGTGATTTCCTCCCCTCGGAGCCAACAGCCTCTTCTCACTGCTCTGAGCTCAGCTTGCAGCATTGCCCTGACCTTTGGGGGTTTTTTTTCTCTTTTTTAATCCCCCTGTTTCAAAGGGATCCAGGCCCTCAAACAGGTGACCAAGAGATACGCCCGGAGGCAGAACAAATGGGTCCGAAACCGCTTCCTGAAACGTGAGTGCTCTGTTCCCACCCCACCTCGCCCATCCCTGTTCTTGCATCTCTCCTCATCCCTCCTCAGTGCATCCCCCACTCCAGCTGGAGAGGGGACAGTTTTGGTGCTTTGGGGCACTTTGTGTCCATGTGTGTCCTGCCCACAGCCTCTCATCCCAGACACTCAGAAGCCACCTCTTCCTCACTGTACCCTGTACCCCATCCCCTCCCAACAGCAGTGCCACCAGGATGGAGAAAATCCCAACAGGACACAGTAAACCCTGTGCCAGGCTCTGGTAGATGATGATGATGATGATGATGGCCACAGCATCCCTGCAGATTATCCCACCAACAGCTCCTGTGAGGCTCAGGCAGGGGGTCCCCACGCACCCACACATGCTCCTGGCTCTGCAGGGAGAAAAGCCCATTTGACAGCTGCCCTCCAGATTAGGAGCAGGAGCCCTGTGGCTGCTCTCAGCCCGGGCTGTGCTCTCTGTGGTGGCAGGGAGCCAGCAGGACTTCCCCGTCCCAGCCCCAGCCTTGGAGCAGGGCCAGCAGCAGCAGCTGGGAGCCGGGCACTTGTTGAAAGGTGCTCGGTAGGGGCAAAACAACAATAAAATAAACAATAATAATAATAATCATAATAAAAAAAAAAAAAAAAAAAAAAAAAAAAAAAAAAAAAAAAAAAAAAAAAAAAAAAAAAAAAAAAAAAAAAAAAAAAAAAAAAAAAAAAAAAAAAAAAAAAAAGGCAGGGAGAAACTCGAGTCAGAAAGAAGATGGACTTTGAACGAGGCACAAGAGCTCTCCCAGAGCCATGTGCTGGGTGGCCGCGGCTCACCTTTCTGGTGGCAGCTGTGCTTCAGGTGGGCCCTGTCGGGGGCTTGTTTGTGGGTACAGCAATAAACCCAGCACCTGCTGGGGACTGGCAGGCGGCACCTTTTGATGGCTTTGTCCGGGCAGGGACAACCATGTGCCCACGGGCAGGTGAGCTGTGGAGGGCAGGTGAGCCACGGGGAGCTGGCACCCTCTCATAGCAGCTGTCTCACCCAGGCTGGGCTGCAGCAAGTGCCCCGTGCCCTGGCATCAGTCCCAGGGTGGCTGTGAACCTGTCCCTTGTCAGCTCGAGGCACTGGTGAAGTATCTCCCACCATGTCCCGCATCAGCCCCTGCACAATCCAATTGCCTTTCCCTGTCTCCACAGGTCCAGGGCCCAATGTGCCACCAGTGTATGGCCTGGAGGTGTCTGATGTCCAGCGGTGGGAGGAGGATGTGCTGAAACCTGCTCTGGAGATTGTGGAGAGCTTCATCCAGGTACTGGATAGTGAAGCCGTGAGCAGTGACAGTCTCTCCCTTGAGCAGGGCTGGCTGCTTACATGCCCAGCCTTGGGCTTTCCTTGCAGTAGTAGGAGTTTGTTGTCTAAACTGAAAATTTCTCCTAATGCTCAGTGTCCCACTTAATAAAAACTGCAGTGTCTGTCCTGCCCACCTTAGTGTGTGGGTTTGGCGAGTCCACATCCCAAACTCTACCCAAGCGAACACAGAGGGGCAAATTTTCACGCCAGAAACGGATCTGAGACATTCCTCGATCTGCAGGGACGGGAGCCCCTGGCAGAGCCCCTGAAGATGGAGCACGACGCGACCGAGAACAAGCGGAGCCATCGCGTGTGCGAGCTCTGCGACAGGCTCATCATCGGGGACAGGGAGTGGGCAGGTAGGGTTGCAGCAGGGGCACGGGAGGGACCTGGGAGGGGACACAGCGAGTGTGGTTATGTGGAGGGAGGGATGGAGCAGCTTCCCTGGCTGTCTCTGCGTGGCCGGATGACCCTCGGCACATGATCTCGGGGCTTTCAAGGATTGTTTACAGCCCGTGGATGAAAGCAGCCATTTGCAAGCCCGGAGGGGGTGCAGGAGCTGTGCCACAGCGACCATCTGTCGGGCTTCCCCCCTTCCCCAGGCTTTCCCCCTTCCCCACCACCCAGCAAACACAGGGAGTGTCATGCCAGGGATCTGGATGTAGCATCTGACTGTGTTTAGTCAGGGCTGCTGGTCCTTTACAACACTTTAGATGCTCCCTCAAAAAGCACAGAACCAATTCGTTCCTTCTAAAATTCTGTTGCGTAAATGAGAGTATCTTAATGTTTTAATAGCTCTGTTTTGCTCCAGTATATCCTATTTGTGTGGGGTTCTTATTTAAAAAAAAAAAAAAAGTATAGTAATAGAAAGGGATTTTCTATTTTCAATAGACTTACTTTAAAAGAGCTCAGCTGGAATCAGATTAAGTCAGTGAATTTATCTGTGCTGGGAGGCTCATGCTGAGAGCCAGAAACAAAAAGTAGTGGAGAAACTGGCTGCAGAAATGAAACTGGTAAATCTCCATGTATTGCCCAAGTGCAGGATGGGCAGGGTCGTGGTTTAACCCCAGCTGCATCCGAGCCTTGCACGGTGGCTGGTTTTGGCTGGGACAGCTGGTCCCAACTGGCCCACTGCCCACCAGTGGGATGGGAGAGAGAACTGGAAGGGTAAAACTTGTGGGTTGAGTTAAACACAGTTTAATAGAGAAAGCAAAGCAAAACAAGGAATTAATTCACTGCTTCCCGTGGTTGGGCAGGTGCTCAGCCATCCCCAGTAAAGCTGGGCTCCATCATGTCTAACGGTGACTTGGGAAGGCAAACTCCATCATTCCCAATATCCCCCCCCTTCCTCCTCCTTCTTTCCCCGTTTTATACACTGAGCATGAGCCGTATGGGCTGGGATGGATATCCCTGGGGTCAGCTGGGATCAGCTGTCCCAGCTGTGTCCCCTCCAAACTCCTTGTGCACCCCCAGCCCTCCCCTCTCTGCCGTGGTGGCGTGAGGAGCAGAAAAGGCCTTGGCGCTGTTCTGGAGCTGCTCAGCAACAACAAAACATCCCTGAGTTATCAACCCTGTGTGTTCAGCACAAACCCAAACACAGCCCCAGACCGGCCACTGTGAAGGAAACCAACTCTGCCCCAGCCAAAACCAACACACAGAGACACAATGTAAAGATAAATTTCCCGGGTTGTTGATCCTCAGATTTGAACGAGTCGCTCATTCCTGCTGAGCTGGGGAAGTGCTGGAAGCAAAGATGGAAGCTGGTTGTAATGAGATCAGTCTGTCAGTGCAGTTGTTGTTTTAGCCAGTCTCAGCTTGGAGGTGCTTTGAAGGAGCTCTGCCCGCCGCAGAACTGGAGCACTCTCAGAGCTGTCAGGGTCCCTGTCATCCCTCCAGGTCCAGCAGGTTCTGTGACCGAGTGGGAACTCCTCAAGGTGCCCCCCCCAAACACCACAGCTGCAGCTACACATCCCTAGGGATGTCACCCCGGATTCCAATCGATTGTGACAACACCTCCCTCAAACAAGACCAGCTGTTGTTCTCTGCATCCAGCTGAACTGGGCTCAAATCCCCCAGATGGTGGGAGAAAAGTGGCCCAAAACCTGGTGGGTGTTACTTGTGCCTGCAAAATGGAAAAGGAAGGTGAAAACAGTGGTGGGAACTGAGTGGATCCGCAGTCCGGTCTGTTTTCTTATGTGGAGTTGCAGATAGTTCTGGGAACTGCTCCCAGTGCCCTGCTGGCTCTGAAAGATTTTATTAATTATACAATTTGTGTGGACTTAAAGAGCTCGACTCCCCAGACAGCAGCAGCAACCAACCCTTCTTCAGCCACTGCAGCTTTGGTGTTGCTTGTGACAAATTGCAAGAGGTGAGACTTCATTTCAAGCTGAGGGTGACCCTCCAGCATTGTGATAAAGCAGCAGCTTTGCATGTAATTTCATCCTTTGGCAGAAAAAGGACGACTGGAAAACACCTGAGGGCCTTGATTCAGCGAGCAAATACCCTTGTTTAATTAAGGCCCTGCTTGAAAAGTTTGTGCTTTAATTGCTGCTCTGATCTCTTTGGAAACGGCAGCACCGCCCCGCTAAGGTGGTCAGACAAAGCGCCTTCCCTGAGTTAAAAACACTTATAGAGGAGGTTTTGCTGTCCTTGAGGATGTGATTTCACAGAGAAACGCAGCTCCTGCTGCCCCACTGTGTCCACAGGAGCTGGATCCCTGGGATTACCCCTCTGTTCCCGTCTGTCTGCTGCCGCAGTGCACTCCTGGCTGGGGCACTGCCCTGGAGCTATGCAGAAGTGCAGTCATGCTCCAGGCTCTGTCCCTGGCTGCTCTGTAGATGCACAGGATATTCCCAGTGCTGTGGTGCAGGCATCCAGCCCTACAAATGATCCTGGCAGAGCTCCACGTGGGGGGGAGCTGAGAGTTGCACAACCTCACCTGCAACCTGCAAAGTGCTGCCTCTTTGGAAACACTTTCCCTTCTCCCGCCCTCTTGGGAGAGGCTGGGAGAGTTGAGTCATGGCATGGACTCTTCTGCATGTACAGAACCAACATTATTCCCTCTTCCAGTCCTCCTTGTGTTCAGGAGGAGGTTTGGGAGCGTTGTTCCCCTCTGAGCCCTGATAGTTTGGCCTAGAAGTGTCCAGAGAAACAGGCAGGGCAGGGCTTGGGAGTTCAGTTTCCTGCAGGAATGAGCTGTGCAGGAGGGTGGGAAGGGAGGCCACTCTGCGCTGCACAGGAGGATCGAGTGTTTCCTCCTCCAGATTCCACAGATTAAACGCTCTATTTGCCTCCAGCTCACACACGATCCAAATCCCACCTGCACCACCTGAAGAAGAGGAGGAAGCTGGAGGCAGCCAGGGGTGCCGCAGGGACTGCCAGGGACAGTGGGGACGCAGAGACCTCGGATGAGGACGGCAGCCTGCCTGTGCCATAGGCCTGGAAACCAGCTGGCAAAGAGGATCAGCCGTGCATCCACCTGCGTGGCGAGGAAGCACCTGAGTCCCGGGCGGCCTTGAACCAACGAGCTGAGTCATTCCTTTCGGGATGAGGCGGGTGCGTGACGGCGAAGGCCGTCGGCCGCGTTGGATCCTCTTCATGTGGCCTCATCCCGCCGTGTTCCCATGCTTCCCCAGCCCTGCCTGGAAAGGGCTGGGCCCCGGGGCAAGGCTGCTGGGAGCGTCCTCCCATGCAAAGTGTGAATTCCTGCCAGAGAGGCGGCGTTATCCTTGGAATGGTTGAGCTGATGCTGCTGGCATGCGGATGTGTGGATCCCAGAGACAGAAATACCCCCACTCCTCCAGCTTGGCCAGGAGCGCAACTCCAGAGCAGAGGGAGCTGCCTTTATTGTGGAGAGGATAATTTTTTTGTTCTTTTATATGGAAATAAAGTTGCAGTATTATTGTGGGTTCCCCTCCCTGTTAACAGGTGCGGTTTCCTTGCTCTCTGATTCCACCTGGCCTGGGTTCTTCGCTCTGGGCTCGAGGCAGGAGATCCAGGTCTGGTTCCTTTTTCCAGTCACCTTTTCCACAGCTTCTGAGGGAGCTCAGCAGATGTTCCCAGCATGGTGGGGGAAGGCTGATCCCTGAGCACACAGCAGGTGCAGAAGGAGCTGGCACCTGTTAAACAGGAACTTGGAAATGATCTCATCGAGTTTGCAACAGATGAGTCTGTCCTAGTTAAGGCTGAATTCCCGGGGGTTTACACTGTGGTTTGGCAGTGGGAACCAGCCCTGCATTTGAATCTTGAGCTGCTGAGCAGCAAATTCCTGGTGTTCCAGGCAGTTGGTGTCCCTGCATTGTTCCTGGAGGATGCGAGTGCCGTCTGTGCCGCTGCGCTCCCCGGCACGCTGCTCTGGTGAAACCAGGACAGCCTTTTCCAGGGCATTTGGGATTCTCCTGGCAAATGCAATCAGGGCACTTCCTCCTGGGAGGGCTCTGGGTTGGTAGAGCACAAGCTTTTCCTTCAGCTGCTTGTGCCATGTGGCAAGAGCCACCTCCCAGGGCTCATCCTGCGAGAGGAAGGGCTGCGTGGGTGGATCTGCCGGCGCAGGCTCTGGAGATTCCTGCTTTGGTGGGGATTAGATTAAACCTCTGTTTTGTGCTCCTCAGCACTGAGTTATTTCTGTCACGCTCTGGGGGGTGGCTGTGCCTTGGGTGGTGTGATGGAGTTTGCAGTGGCTTAGGAGCTCGGATTGAAGGGAATATGTGGGGAAGAGCTGGGAATTTGGCATTGGGCAGAGCTGGGCATCGGCTTTGGAATGCTGGGCACTGCATTTGTGTTACTGGGTCTGCGCAGTGCCAGCTGAGCCTCTTCTCCAGCCCAGACTTGTTTGCCATCCATGCTGACTCAACCCATGGATATGGGCTCAGCCCAGGGCTGGAGCACACGGTGAGGAGGTCATGGCATGGAATCGTGTTCTCCCAGCCTGGATGGACGGGATGTGAGCCCCATTCACTGCCAGTGTGCTGAGCGTGGTTTCTGACAGACAGCACGGAGATGTTGAGTCATCTCCCCAGGCCAGACCAGGATCAATGGGACCACACTGGGAATGAGGGGTGGGATTATCTGCTCCGGCTCCTGAGTGCAGTCAGATGTCCATACTGTTAGAAATGGATTAAATATCCTTAATCGGTTTAATATGAACTTTGTTATCCCCACAGATACATGTTATTCCTCTTCCACAATAGCTGTAGTCTGCCTGTTCTCTTCAGGAGCCTGCTCAGGATGGGCTGTGCTGAGCCATGGCCAGACAGGGGCTCCCAGGCCTTCCCAGGAGCACAGGGACTGTCATACTTCCTTGTCCATGCTGAGACTAGGGCGGGAAGTGGAAGGAGGAAACACACCCTGATCCTGCCAGCAGTGAGGAGCAGGTGACTTTGCATCCTTGGAGAGGTGGGGGCTGTCAGTGAGGACACAGGGTTTTGTTCAGGCATAGCCTGAACCCTGCCATGGTTTCCTCTCCAAGGAGGGAGAAGGTGACTTGTAGCTCTGCTGTTTGAGGGTCTCCAGGTGGGGTCCCACAGTTCCTGGCACCAGCACCGCCTCCTGCTCCCCTGCAGAAGGGACAAACAATTTGGAATCGCTCTCCAGTCCCAGCCAGGACTCTCTGAGAAAGTTGTTGTGGTCTCAGGTTTCAGGCTGCTGTCAGTGCCGGGAGGTTTGGGGATGGGAATGGCACTTCACTCCATCTGCCCTCCGCTAATCCCCAGACAAACGCGGCTCTTCCATCTGTGCAGCCGGAGCCGCCGAGCCCATCACACCAGCCACTTAATCTAAATGGCTTTGGCCAAAGATAAGGTCATTAATTACACTGGGATTAGAAAACAGTCCGGGCCCAGCGTGGCTTGGCTCGCCATCAATTAAAGTCCTCAGAACCCTGGCCTGGCTGAGCATCGAGCCGAGAGCTTGAGCTGGAGGAGCTCTGTGTCCTTGCTGACAGGGCACTGCCTGTCCTCGGAG
>NW_020956151.1:225128-227561 GCF_003031625.1 Empidonax traillii | reverse complement strand
CTTTGGCCAAAGATAAGGTCATTAATTACACTGGGATTAGAAAACAGTCCGGGCCCAGCGTGGCTTGGCTCGCCATCAATTAAAGTCCTCAGAACCCTGGCCTGGCTGAGCATCGAGCCGAGAGCTTGAGCTGGAGGAGCTCTGTGTCCTTGCTGACAGGGCACTGCCTGTCCTCGGAGGAGCCCCCTCCCCTGGGCACTGGTATTTTGGCACAGCACTGGGGTGGGTTCCTGTCCCTGGTCACCGGCAGGGCTGTGTGAGAGGCAGAGCTGCTGATGCAGGTCCCAGGGGACACCCGTGGGATGCCCCAGGAGGAGCACAGGCACCGGGGGCAGCCAGTTTGGCACAAAATCTTGTGTCCAGCAGTGAGAGGAAATGGCTCATCCATGCAGTGCTGCCCTTTGCTGGGGCCGGGATGTGCCGCTTGCTCTGCCCTGCCAGACCCCACAGTGAGGAGCAGTCAGGGCTGGGACATGTCACGAGTTTGGCCTCGTCCCTCCCCTCGCAAGGAAGAGTCACTGTGAGGGAGGTGGGGGGACACTGTGGGCTCTGTGCCAGGGACCGACCGGCGTGGGGGCACCAGGGCGCAGCTGCCACCTCACCCAGCACCGGTGACCAGCTGGTGTCTGTGCCCCTGTTCACTGGTGGGTTTAAAGCATCCGGCTGTCCCTTTACTCCCGTTGGAGGTCCCGGCTGGTGATGCTGCCCTGGCTCTTCCCACCCCAGTTCCCACACTGCGAGGATGGTCCTGCACCGCTGCCTCAAACGGGCCGGGGACCATCTGGGGGACGGTGTCACCCGGGGCCATCGGCTCCTGCAGACACGCGGCAGCTGCAGGAGCCGAACTGAGCCGTGTCCTGGGCTCATCTTCACTTCCCAGGTGGGCTCGTGGTGTCGCAGAGCACCGGTGGGGGGGTTTAACGGAGCCCTGGGTGGTGGGTGCGGTGGGAGGGAGCCCTCAGGTTCCACTGGGGCTCAGCAGGGCTCGGTGGCACCGCTGGCACCGCTGCTGTGGGTGCTGGTGGATGAAGGGAACTAAAGGGGAACTCGAGGCACGGCTGGGGCACGGAGAGCTGGGAGCAGGGCAGGGTGTGGGGGGATCCTGTGGCCCAGCCGGTGCCTCGGCAGCGTTTTGGGTGGCTGTGGTGAAGCCGGGGGTGAGGCCATGTCGCAAGAGCCTAAAAATAAACGGAGCTGTTGGCCAGGGCTGGGCAGCAGCGAGTGCCCCATCCCGCGCCGCGCGGGACTTGGGTGGATTTGGCGGCAAAGCCTGGGTGGATCCTGGCTGGATCCTGGCACTGGGCCCAGGAAATGCCGGTATCCGAAGGGCTGGGGGCTCTGCCACCTCTTTGTCCCATTTTTGTGCTGCTGCCCCGTGACTGGGGGTACCCGTGCAAGTTTGGGGATGTGTGAGCTGAGCTGGGCTGCGGGGGCAGGTGGGTGGGATTGGTGTCCCCATCTTGGCACCCTGAGGGATTCAGGGCAGGAGTCCACAGTTCAGGGGGCTGTGGGGACCCTGCCCATGTGCCCTCCAGCACGTGCTGGATGCAGTGGTGGTCACCCATTGTCCAGGTGGGGAAACTGAGGCACGGGAGTGCTGCTGCTTGCAGGAGGCTCTGGGGTCCTGGTGTCACCTGTGGGGTGTTATCCCCTGGCAGTGGGGCAGCGAGGGGGGGTCAGCAGTGCCGGGAGCTGCCTGTGGGCCAGGCGGGAAAGGCGGGAAAGGTGGCGGGAAGGAGAGGGCTGGCAGGACACCAAACCCCAGGGGACTTGGCCCTGTGCCCCAGGAGCGTGGCTGTGCTGAAGTGAGTCCTGGGGTGTCCCCATGGGGGTTGTCACAGCCTGTGCCAAGGGCTGACCCGGGGGTCCAGCACTGCAGGGGCCCTGTCGGGTACTCCCCCAGCTCGGGGGGCTGCAGGTGGGGCTGTGAGGCCGAGCAGGGCCCCCCCACGGTGTAGCCGGTGTGAGTGGGGCCAGCGTGGCCGCGTTGTCGCGGTGTCACAGGGCCATCTGCCGGCAAAGGCACCGGGCCCGTGGCAGCCAGCCATGGCCTCCAGCAGCATCCCAGTCCTCCCAGTCTGCAGCTGATGGGGCACTGGGGAAGGAGGATGGGCCGGCTTGGGGGCAGCAGTGGGGGCAGCCCCACCCTGGGGGGCACCCTGGACTGTTTACCCTCCAGGAGTTCCTGATCACCAGCAGTATCACAGCACGGTGGAGACTTGGGAAGTGGGATTTGTCCCACAGGGATGGGTCCCCACGGAATCTTGGAGAGGGGACATGCTCCCTGAGGGGGTTCAGTCAGGGGGTCTCATGGATGGGACTCAGGAGGGCTGGACAGTGGGTGCCTCCCAGGATGGGGACACGGCAGAGACAGCCCCACTCTGGCCTTGAACAGATTAAATGTCATTTTATTTCACACCCCAAAAAAAAAAA
>NW_020956151.1:221810-225107 GCF_003031625.1 Empidonax traillii | reverse complement strand
AACAACCCCAGCTCCTTCAGCCTCTCCTCATAGGACTTGTGCTCAAGTCCCTTCACCAGCCTCGTTGCTCTTCTCTGGACCCGCTCCAGCAGCTCAATGTCCTTCCTGAACTGAGGGGCCCAGAGCTGAACACAATACTCAAGGTGTGGCCTCACCAACGCAGAGTACAGGGGAAGGATCACTTCCCTGTTCCTGCTGGCCACACTGTTCTTGATGCAGGCCAGGATGCCATTGGCCTTCTTGGCCACCTGGGCACACTGCTGGCTCATGTTTAGCCTCCTGTCGATCAGCACCCCCAGGTCCCTTTCTGCCTGGCTGCTCTAAAGGGGAACTCGAGGCACGGCTGGGGCACGGAGAGCTGGGAGCAGGGCAGGGCGTGGGGGGATCCTGTGGCCCAGCTGGTGCCTCGGCAGCGTTTTGGGTGGCTGTGGTGAAGCCAGGGGTGAGGCCATGTCGCAAGAGCCTAAAAATAAACGGAGCTGTTGGCCGGGGCTGGGCAGCAGCGAGTGCCCCATCCCGCGCCGCGCGGGACTTGGGTGGATTTGGCGGCAAAGCCTGGGTGGATCCTGGCTGGATCCTGGCACTGGGCCCAGGAAACGCCGGTATCCGAAGGGCTGGGGGCTCTGCTACCTCTTTGTCCCATTCCTGTGCTGCTGCCCCATGACTGGGGGTACCCGTGCAAGTTTGGGGATGTGTGAGCTGAGATGGGCTGCGAGGGCAGGTGGGTGGGATTGGTGTCCCCATCTTGGCACCCTGAGGGATTCAGGGCGGGAGTCCACAGTTCAGGGGGCTGTGGGGACCCTGCCCATGTGCCCTCCAGCACGTGCTGGATGCAGTGGTGGTCACCCATTGTGCAGGTGGGGAAACTGAGGCACGGGAGTGCTGCTGCTTGCAGGAGGCTCTGGGGTCCTGGTGTCACCTGTGGGGTGTTATCCCCTGGCAGTGGGGCAGCGAGGGGGGGGTCAGCAGTGCCGGGAGCTGCCTGTGGGCCAGGCGGGAAAGGCGGGAAAGGTGGCGGGAAGGAGAGGGCTGGCAGGACACCAAACCCCAGGGGACTTGGCCCTGTGCCCCAGGAGCGTGGCTGTGCTGAAGTGAGTCCTGGGGTGTCCCCATGGGGGTTGTCACAGCCCGTGCCAAGGGCTGACCTGGGGGTCCAGCACTGCAGGGGCCCTGTCGGGTACTCCCCCAGCTCGGGGGGCTGCAGGTGGGGCTGTGAGGCCGAGCGGGGCCCCCCCACGGTGTAGCCGGTGTGAGTGGGGCCAGCGTGGCCGCGTTGTCGCGGTGTCACAGGGCCATCTGCCGGCAAAGGCACTGGGCCCGTGGCAGCCAGCCATGGCCTCCAGCAGCATCCCAGTCCTCCCAGTCTGCAGCTGATGGGGCACTGGGGAAGGAGGATGGGCCGGCTTGGGGGCAGCAGTGGGGGCAGCCCCACCCTGGGGGGCACCCTGGACTGTTTACCCTCCAGGAGTTCCTGATCACCAGCGGTATCACAGCACGGTGGAGACTTGGGAAGTGGGATTTGTCCCACAGGGATGGGTCCCCACGGAATCTTGGAGAGGGGACATGCTCCCTGAGGGGGTTCAGTCAGGGGGTCTCATGGATGGGACTCAGGAGGGCTGGGCAGTGGGTGCCTCCCAGGATGGGGACACGGCAGAGACAGCCCCACTCTGGCCTCGAACAGATTAAATGTCATTTTATTTCACACCCCAAAAACAAAAAAAAATGTAGAAAAGAAGAGGTGAGTGTGGATTTAATTGCTCATATTAAAAATCTACCAGGTGAGACTGAGCCGTTCCCTCTAAAGTCAGTGCAGATCCGCAGGGATGTTTATTCCTCCTCCTTCTCCTCTTCCTCCTCCTCCTCTTCCCCGCCAAATATTTGGGGACCAGGATGGGGACAGGGGCGACACCTGCCCCCTCCCCAAGGTGTCCCCATGCCATAGGCACTCGCTGCCACCGGCCCCGTTGGCACATCCCTGCCCGGGTCCATCCTGCCCGGCCCCGGCACCCCCAGCGCGGTGTCCCCGCAGTGCCACCCGCACCACGTGTCCAGGAGCGGGTGCTGATTTGGGGGGGGGGGTGGGAAGCGGGGCAGGAGCGCCTTGGGGGGTGGCCTCGGACCGTTTTGATGTTCTGTTAGTATTCCTGTGTGTTCCTCATTGTCCCTTTTCCCTCTGTACAAGATGAGCAGTATGGTCATGGGCGTCGGTGACTCGGTGACGTTGCGGCTGCGGCGGCCGCCCCGCGCTCACTGCAGCAGGGCCCGGATCTGTTTGGACGTGGTGTCATCGTTGAGGTGCCGAGTGGTGTACCTGGACAGAGAGGGGACGGTCACCCTGTGGCCCTCCTGACCCGCCCTGCTGTCCCCCCACATCCACCTCCATGGCCCCTGGCTCACCTCAGAGCATTCAGCAGCCCCTCGGTGCTGGTTGAGGGTTGGTCTTTCAAGACTTTGATGCAGCCTTTCATCTGGTGGGGGGAGTGAGAGGGGCTGTGAGATCCCTGACAGCCACAGAGGGGCTGTCCTCCTTCCTCTCCATCCTCCTCCTCGCTGCTCAGGGGGGATGAGTTCCCCTCGGAACCAGCTCAGTGACATCCCCATTTGGGTCATCCAGGGAGAGGCACCCCCGAGCATCATACCTTGGGATGAGCAAGCATGGGTGTGACCCACCCCCAGTGCACCCCATGGCCACTCACATCGATCTTGGAGGTCTTGGCGAAGGCCCCCACGGGGTGGACGTGGTCATAGAGGATGATGACGCCGACCATCACCCGCATGCAGAACAGGAGGGTCTCGGTGTTGGTGAAGCGGCTCCGGTACTCCCTGTGCCAGGAGAGGGGCCAGCTGAGCCTGAGGGGCTGGCAGAGGGATCCTGGCACTGAGATGTCCCCCCCCAACCCATATGGGGTACTCACGGGGTCTCCAGCATCACCCTGCAGACACAGGCCATGGTGCTCAGGCAGTCAGTCGTGTCCTCGATCGGGAGGGTCTTGTTCTGAAACCCAACGTGTCCTGACTGCTGTTTCCACCCCCAGTCACCCACACGGTGCTGGGGCTGTAGGGGGTCTTTTCTCCCTCCCTAGGGTCCCCCCAGCCTCCCTCACCTCTGAAACGAACTTGGTGGTGGCATTGCTGAGTGTTTTGAGCATGGGGGTGGCCTCGGCGTAGAAGAGGGACATCCTGTTGGCCATCTCGTTGTTCACCTCGCTCTCCGCGTCCAGCTGGGGAGGGGAGTGATGGGGGGCCATTAGGGTGGTTAATCACCCCGAGTCACCCCCGGCCCTGTGAACCCCTGGG
>NW_020956151.1:188260-221466 GCF_003031625.1 Empidonax traillii | reverse complement strand
TGGTGGTGGCATTGCTGAGTGTTTTGAGCATGGGGGTGGCCTCGGCGTAGAAGAGGGACATCCTGTTGGCCATCTCGTTGTTCACCTCGCTCTCCGCGTCCAGCTGGGGAGGGGAGTGATGGGGGGCCATTAGGGTGGTTAATCACCCCGAGTCACCCCCGGCCCTGTGAACCCCTGGGGAGGGCCATCCTTGGTCAGGGGTGGGGACAGCACCATCCTTTCACCTGCAGGTTGTTGATGCGATTCCGGCTGATGGTCCGTCTGTAGTAGCTGAAGTCGTTCTGGATGGCGGGGTTGGTCATCTGGGTGGGAAACCTGGGTGAGGGGCTACAGCAAACCTGGGGGGGGTCCCAAAGGGCCCCTGCTGGCTCACACCTTTTGCACGGTCCCAGTGTGGGGCCCCCCAGTTCTTGTCCTGCACAGGGAGGTACCTTGAGCTCGTCGAAGCTGAGGGTGAAGTGGAGGATCTCGGCAAACTGCTTGGCCAGGGCTTGCTCCCGCTCGAGGTGCTGGGTCGGGGCGTACGGGGGGCTGGTGAGGGCCTCCAGCAGGCTCCGCAGGGCGTTCTCTGGGGACAAAACACCTCTGGTCCCCTCCTGCCTCTCTGCACCTCCCCATTCCTCCCCCCCCTCCCCAAAACGGGGAAACGGAGGCACGGGGCAGCACAGCATCCAGAGCTGAGCACACTCCACTGCCAGGACTCCCGCAGCCTGTCACATTTCTGCTTCCAGGGCAGGATGTGGGATGCAAGGAGGGGATTGCAGGGAAGGGGGGAGTGGGGGTCAGGCACTCACCCAACCGCAAGGAGAACTCATAGAAGCGTTTCAGCTTAGCAACGAGAGGGCAGACGGCGCTCCAGGCCCGCTCCTGCAGCCGCAGGTCCCCGGGGTTTTGGATGGCCTGGAGGGGGGAGAGCGCCAGCGGTTGCCCCAGGCTGTGGCGGGTGGGTGGGCAGCGGGCGCCGGGGCTGCACCCACCTCTCGGATCTCCTGCCCTGCGCCCGTGTACGACTGCAGCTCGGCCAGGATGGTCTGTGCCTCCTCCAGCACTGCGTTCACCTGGTTCCACACCGCCGTCTCGGCCTCCGTCGGCTGCGCATCTGCAGGGCAGCGCCCCGGGGAGAGAAACCCGGAGGGCTCTGAGCGGGGCCCTGGGCGGCGAGAGCCAGAGTGGGGTGCCAGCACCCCATCCCACGGCTCTCCCGCCAGTCCACAGCCCTTCCTGGCGGGATTCTCCCCCTGATCCGTCTCCTTGCCCGAGCTCGAGTCAAGCCGTGGAGTGGGGGGCAGGTGGGGGTGAGTCCTGGCTGCCCTGTGACCGCGGTCCTGCTCATGGGGGTCCCTGAGCAGCCCTCGGCCCTGGGCTGGCCCCATCTGCCCCGGGGGAGAGGTGTGGAGTGACAGCCCCCGGCCATGGGTCTGCCCCCCCCTCCCCGGGGAGACCCCCGGACGGCAAAGGTGGGGGGAGGATGTCTGGGATAGGCTCAATGCGATGGGCGACGGGTACAAGAACTCAAAATGGTGTGGATGTGGAACTCAGGATAAGTACGAAACAAAAAAGGAAAATAAAAATCCCATCTCACTTTCAAAGTCAAGGAAAAAATTAGGGCCTTGGTCAAGTTCGTTATAAGTCAACACTTTTAGAAGGTTCCCCATGTGAAACCTGCAAGAGAAGAAACAAGAGGAAAAAAGCATGATGGTGAGGTGGAGCTCGGGGAAGAGGTGCTGGGCTGTGGGCAGAGGCGGTGGCCAGAGCCCCCGTCCTCCCCCCGCTGCTCCCCGGGGGCTCGGGGGGCTCCTGGACAGTCGGGGGGGGGGTGACCCCTCATCTGCTCCCGGCCCCGAGTGCAGCCTCTTCCCCCCCGCGATGGTGATGAGCGCTGGCGGATGGGGTGATGGAGAGGAAGGAGGGGAGGGAGGAGGGAGCGGTGAGCGAGTCCCTGAAGTCTTGGCTACAGGTGTTCCCCTCCTCCAGGTGCAGAGTCAGCCCTGGAACGGGGCGTCCTGGGGAGCCCCATGGGCTGTGGAGGGGACTGGAGGCAGGAGAAGGCTGTGCTGCCTCAAAGGAACCTGGAGGAGCCAGGAAGGCCTCTTGCCGTGGGAGTGGGTGGCTGTGTGACCCCAGCCCTGGATATTTTGGAGGTGCCTGTGCCTGAGGTGGGTGTGCACGGCCTCTCCCTGCTGGGGATGGAAATGGGGCAGGGGCTGGGGTGAGTGGCACTGTTTTTTCCCTCCTCACTCTTGCTCTGAGCTGTGCCCCGGAGGGATTGCAGGAGAGGGAGTCAGAGGGGCCCTGGGGCTGTGCCCGGTCTGGCATCCTGCCACAGTGGCCACCGTCTCCTGTACACCCCCGTGCCCAGCCTGGGACGTCCCAGAGCTGTGCTTTCCTGTCCCAGTCAGTCCCTGATCCCCATCACTCAGTTCAGGCTGTGACCACTGCACCAACCTTTCCAGCAGCGCAGCTGGATCTTTCCCTCCTCCTTACCCAGCCTCCAGGCTGTCCCTGCCGTGATGGTGGCAGGGGACATGCCACATGGCCACCAGTGCCATCAATTACAGCAGCAGGCAGGTGGCAGGTCCCTGAGGTCGTCCTGGGCCGGGTCCTGCTGCTGGGATGTATCCCATATCCTGCCACTCAGCCAGGATGTCTCCCTGCACTTCGAGGGATGTGGCATCTCCTGGGGTCTCGCTCCCCTGCCCCACTCAGCCCTTTGCAAGGCGAGTTTGGGGCTGCCCCAAGGCACCTGGGGACATGGGGCTGCTCGGGGACACGGTGCCTGTCCCCATCTTCCAGAGAGCAGCCACAACAGTGGCCCCGGCCCCCTCCCCGCCCCCACCCTGCTCATGGGACTTACTTTCAAAATCCAGGAAAAAATGAGGACAGTTTTCTAAATCTTTGCCCAATACCTTTATCAGGTTGCCCATGGCCAGCAGACCTGAGCGAGAGAAACAGAACAGAGTGGAACAGCACCGGCACCCCTGAGCCCCCACGGTGCCACCCACCAGGATCTGCACCCCGTGGCCCCCATCACTCTCCCTCCTGGCCGGGCACAGAGGTGTCAGCATCCACCAGAATGTGGCAGCTCGGCTCTCTCAGCATTTCTGCCAATTCCCAAGGGAAGTGGGATGTGAATCTGGGAGTGCTGTGCTCCCTGGGGCACCCCTGGCCATGCAGCCACCACTGACACACCCCAGTTCCCCCACCCCAGCACCCCATGCTCGCCTGAGGGTTGGGAGGCTGCCCCAGGTGACCCCCATGGGGTCATGCCTTTGCTGATGGGGCTAGGCATAGACAGGGGAAGATCCCAACTGGGAATTGTGCTCCATAGACTTGGTGTGGGGGTCTGGTGCCCCCGCTGGTGCATCCCACCCACCCCACGGCCGTGGTCTTGGGTCTTTACCTCAGTGCCCGGAGTGGCAGTGGTGGCTACGGCAGGAGCAGGGGCTGTGCCACCCCCTGAGTCACTGCATGGGCTGGCAGGGACCTGCAGGCAGGAGGGTGAGAGGGTCAGGGCACCCCACTGCCCTGGGGACCAACTGGTGGGTGACCAGGCTGGATCCCACCACCCACCTCACGCTGCCACCAGCCTCATTTACCTGGGTTATTTTTAAATTACCATTGGCAGCTCACCAGGCACTGAGCTGAGTATCCCTGTCCCTCTTCACTCCTTGGGGGACCTGCCAGCAGCCCGGGGACAACCCCAGGGCTGAGCCATCTGTCCCCATCTCTCCTTGGAGAGGCCAAGATCCCCGGGGATGACTTTCCCAGCTCCACTGGTTAGGTTTGCTCTTTTCTGCGTGTTGCATGAAGATCCCTTTATGCCTCTGATGAGCCACAACCCAAATCCTGCAGGCACCGGGATGCTCCCCCCGTTCCCTGTCTCCCACCTTTCCTACAGGGATGTGGGGAAGTCGGGATTGGCCCCATGGTGTTAGCGGGCTCCAGGAAGCAGTCACGGGTTCAGCAGATTGTAATTAAGCATTTGGGTTTAATTAATGAGGCAGGGGAAGGGGAGAGGGAGAGCCGGAGCAGCAGTGGAGAGGGAGGGGGTGGCCTCGTGGCTGGGATGGAGCTGTTGCCCCTCATCCCAGTGCTCCCTGCTCACCCCCAGCACAGCCCCTCAGCATCAGCAGTGATGGCTCTGCCTTCTTTCTCCTCCTCCTCCTCCAGACTCAGTAAGTGGTGGCTTTACGTCGAAGCTGCACCAGACTGACACTAAAATTCAGCTGCTTTTTGGGGGGAGCCAGAGCACCCGTGTCCCCCACTGCACGCCCCTGCCTCAGTTTCCCCCCCGCGTGGTGGGCGCTCGTACCCCGCGGTGGCACAAAGAGCTGCCCTGGCACCGTGACGCCGAGGTTCATCCTGCCGGCTGCTGGGGAGTTTTGGAGCGGTGCTGAGGGCGTCCCCGGGGTGCTGGGGCAGCCAGTGTGGGGGGAGATTGGCACCTGGTCTGCCCCAGCATCCTCACACACGCTGTGACGGGCGTGCGGGCGTCCTCGTGCCCTTGAAAGGGAGACTCGGGGCCGGGATTTGTCACTGCTGAACTCTGCCTGTGCCCAGGGAGGGGGCACGGACAGGGCCCTGCGCTCCCAGGTGTGAGGACACCCCCTCTGTGAGGCCAGAGCCGTGGCACTGAGGTTCGGTGCTGGGTGGGAGTTTGGGGATTGCTGCAGCCCCCCTGGGCTGGGGAGGAGGATCCTCTGGGGGCTCAGCCCCTGATTTGCACGATTTCCTCGGCCCCAGGTGCCCACATTCCCTGGTCACCCTCGGCCCAGGGAGCCTGGGGTACCACAGCACATCCCCCCAGGGCAGGGGGGCTGTCGGGGAGGGCGAGGGGCTCCCTCCAGTGCAGGCTGCTCGTTGCTGTGAGGCTGAACTGGGGGAACCGTGCACCCCAAATCCACTGGGAAAGACCCCCCCAAACCGGGAGCGATCACAGAGGAATGTGCTGCTGGAGGAGGGCTGGGAGCAGCAGGCTCCCTGTCCTCAGCCACACCCGAGGTGGCCCCGGGTTCTGTCGCTCCCTGCGGTGGCCTCATTGCACCCCAGCCCTGCTCTGGCACCTGCTCCTCTCCCCGAACGTCCTGCCCCACGGGGACCCCAGGGCAGGTGTCACCTCCATGGGGACATCCCAACCGATGGGGTGAACCTTCCCCCCACCCTGCTCCAGGCAGGGCCAAATCCTGCATCCAGGCGCATCCCTCCCCACCGCCGGCAGCACCCCGGTTGGCCACGCCGGAGGGGCGGCGATGCCCTCAGATCAAGTCCCTCCGTGTCACCGGGGGCCGTTTTTGGGCTGTGCCCCTTCGCCGCCGGCGCAGCATCGCTGTGGGCACCGCAGGTTGGTGCAGCGCCGCAGCCCCGGCCGGGGGCTGGCTGCCCCTTCCCCCTGACCTGGTCTCGCAGCCCCCCGCCCGCCGGGTGCCCCCCGGGTGCCCCCCACCACCGCCGAGCCCCTCCTGCCGCTGCCCCCCGCCCATGGCCGCGCCGGCATCGCCGCAGCCCTTGCAGGGTCGGACGAGCGGTGCCTGAAGGATTTTTCGTGGAGGGAGAGATACCTTATCCCGGGAAATCAGGGTGTTGATCCTAAATCCCATCCCAGGATCAACCAGGACACCCCCAGCCCTGCCCAGGGTGGTGCTGGGGCTTCTCAGCGCCGCGACCCCCCCCGGTTTGGGAATCTCCTTGGGCAGAGGGTGGTGTGAGCCCCCCGTGGGGCTGAGCCCCCCGAGTGGGGCCGGCGGGGTGCGGGGGGCTCCCCTCTGCCTGGCTGCGGCTGCGGATGAGCAGCAGGATTTACCGCAGGGCTGCCGGGAGCCGATCCGCAGCACTCAGCCGGCGCGGGCGAGCACCCACCCGTGCTCCCGCACCCACCCGGGGCCACCGCGGGGCTGCAGAATCCCCGGCGTGGCGAGCATCCACCGCATCTCCCCCCCGTCACCCACCTCATCACCCCCAGCCCTGGGATGCGTGCACCGGGTTAGGGGCGCAAAGGGAAAGAGGGGTCCCCGCGAGGGGCTGCTGGCGGTTTGGGTCCCTGAGCGGGGGGACAGCCAGCTCCTCGCCCCGCTCTCAGGCCTGGTGGCCTGTCCCCGTGCCCGTCCCCCGTGGCGGCCCGTGCTCACCGTGGCCGTGGGAGCCCGAGGCGCGGGCGGGCGGTGGCGGCTGCCGGGGAGTCTGCGGATGCTGCCGGATCGCGGGGTGCCGGGGACGAACCGCCCGCCGTGTGCGTGTGCCGCCCTGCGCCAGCTGCCGAATGCACCACAAAGACCACCATAGCCCCCCCGGCCCCCCCTCCACGCCACTGGTGACGGTGACGTCTCAAGTGTGAGGGAGACGGGGATGTTTAACCCTCTGCGTGCCGGCCGGGGAACCTCTGCGGCCTGACTGGGGGAGGGCTCCGGCTCCTGCTGGGGGGGGTGGGGAGGGGCTGCTCCCTGGTTTGGGGGGATATGGTGACACCGAGAGGGTGCCTGTGTGTCCCTCCACATCAGAGTCTGCCTGGCTCAGCTCCGAGAAGGGGGAGGGAAGTCCCAGATGTTCTTCTGTTCCTGAGCCAGCCCGTGGATGGCACTTCTTGCCCCCAGTCCCTTCTCCAGGGTGGAGGACCTCACCTGGTGGCATTCCCACCGGAACAAACCAAACCCATGCCCTGGGACCCCCGTTTGTCCAGGCAGCACCCTCTGTCTCCCCTGAACTGGGACCAGGAGTGGTTTGGATGGCATGAACCGGTACAGAGCTGTTCCCACAGGGCTCATGTGGGAGGTAGGAACCAGGTGGGGACCCCCAAAATTGGACTGGTTCTGCTTTTCCACCCTGCACTCCCCTTTTCCTGGGCCAGGGCTGAGCATTACAGTGGGGACATCAAGAGGCATCCCTAGTGTCGTGGGCACCCCAGGTCCAGCTTGCCCAGTGGCACACTGGTGTCGCCCAGGGACACGGGGTGGGTGACACTTCTGTGGGTGACATTGTGCAGCAAAGCACGGGTGGGTGCCCACCCTCAAGCACCCCAAGGCACCTGGCACCAAGGCTCAGCCCTGGATGCAGTGAGCAGGGAAGGGACCTGAGCTGGGGATGGTGAGGGACCAGGGAAAGGCAGAGGCTGCTGGTGAGGAAACCTGGCTCGAAGGGGAGGAGCAGCAGAAGAAACAAGCGAGAAATCCTGATTTTGGCCCTGGCTGTGTGGCTGCTGCCCAGGGTGTCACTAGAAAATGGGGGAGGTTGTGGGATTGCACTGGCTGTGACCATCATTCACTGGCCTCGAGGGACAGTGTCCATCCCTGTTCACATCCCTGCCCAGCTGACCCCACTCAGAGTGACGGGTCCTGCCCAGCACCGTGTGATGGTGACACTGATGGGAGTGGAGCACTGGGAGGTCACAGATGGGCTGGCTGAGCCACCAGTGCCCCAAGCACGGCTGGTGTCACAGCCGGGTGACCTGGCAGTGCAGCGGGATGAGGACTGTTGGAACTCTGGGTTAAGCAGATCCCAGCAGTCTGGGGGGGGAGAGGGGGGGCTGATCCGGCTGCAGCAGCCCCAGGCAGCTGCCCCACAGCCCTCCCCATCGGGCACAGCCCCCTCGGGCCGTGCTGGTGCAGCCCGTAGCCGCTGGGGGAAGCTGCAGCCCTTTGCATTCCACGGAGTCGCTGGATAAGGAGGTTTTTAGGAACCGGCAGGGCCCCGGCAGCTCTGCACCCCGGGGACCTCGAGGCTGGGAGCTGGGGGGGTACTGCAGAGAGCAAAGGGCTGTCACAGAGCCAGAGCTGCCTGCAGAGCCAGTGTCCACTCCCCAAACACCCTGCTGTCCACTCTGCAATCCCAGGGACAACGTCCCATTTGAGCCTGGGCTCATGTTAGGGTTTGGGGTGCCACAATCTGGGCTGAGCTGGGTGCTGTGATTGGGGCCACTGGTGTGTCCAGCCCCCAACATGCCCAGGCAGTTCCCCAGCACCACAGCTTACAGTGTCACAGCCCCAAAAATTGGGACACTCCCGTACCACACAGTCATCCTTACCCCCATCCCCAGGGCATCCCTGTCACCTGGCACTCCCCTGCCTCTTGGAGCCGTCCCATGTCCCTTAGGCAGCCCTGTCCCATGAGCTGAGCTGGGCCGGTCTCAGCCCTGGCAGCCGCGCTGCTTCAATTAAGCCCTCATTAATTTTTCAGTCCCCCTGCACTCCCCGAGCGAGAGCGGTTTGCAGAGCTGCTCTAATTGATGTCTTCTCGACTTCAGCACCTGAGAACTGGCAGCAGGTCTGGGGGGGCTTCATCCCCCCGAGCTCCTGGGGAGGCTCACAGAGAGGTTTTTGGGGCCGCACAGAGCCGTGTGCCCAGCAGAGTCTGGGGGGGTGACACAAAACCCACGAGGCTGAATCGCCCCATTCCAGGTGGGGTCCAACCCTGGGCACGGGCACAGTGCAGGAATGTCACGTCCAGCCATGGGGGTCCAGCCCTCCTGCCCCCAGGGTGGGGGGGGGGGATGGAGCCCTGCAGTCCCACTTCTCACACACAGCTGAAAATATTTGGGTTTTTTGTAACCCGGCCCTGTCTCGTCTCCAGCTGGGGCAGTCTCTGCTGCTTCATGCAGCCACCTCTGCAGAAACGGTGGGTGCACCTGAGAGCACGTGCCATGGAGAAGGTCTGAGCACCCCATGGCACCTCACAGCCCTGTGGGGATGGGATGGGGACCAGTCCTGGCTGGCTGGAGACTTCATTCGGGCTCAGTGGCCACCAGCTGCAGAGGGACAGCTGTGGACAGGCCCAGGTGGCACTGGGATCACAGCAGGATGCCAAGGTCACCGGGAGAAGCACTCAGCTATCTCCATGGAAACATCCCACGTTCGGTTGAGAAGATCAGAGTGGTTTTCTTGTCCCTTTCCCCTCTGTGCTTCAGCTGTGGCTCTGCCGACCAAGAAGCCACTCGTGTGTCCCCAGTGAAGGCAGCATGGGGACGTGTGCTGGGTGCCAACATCCCCTGGCATCCCACTGCCAGCATCCTCCCTGCATCCCAGTCCCAGCATCCCCTGGCATCCCACTGCCAGCATCCCCCCAGCATCCCACTGCCAGCATCCCTCCTGCATCCCGCTCCCAGCATCTCCCAGCATCTCCCAGCATCCCAGGACCGATTCCCCTCCCAGCATCCCTATACCCCCCCAGTATCCCACCTCGACCCCCCACCCCGCGGCCCCTCCCGGCTGATTGACAGCGCTCCCAGCCAATGGACCAACGCTGCCGCCGGCGGGGACGGGCGGCCCGAGGCTACAAGAGGGGCGGGCGCGGCGGGGGCTGAGCCGGCGGATGGACCGCGGCCCCTCCGGTACCGGCACCGGCTCCGAGCCTCGCCCGGCCCCGCCGAGCCGCCACCTGCCCGCGCCGCACGACAGGTAAGGGCTGTCGGGGCCGGAACCGGGGCTGGGTCCCGGTTCCCCGGTGCGGAGCTGCCGTCGGGGCAGGTACCGGGAGCTGCGCTGCTCCCGGGGCTCGGTTCCAGCGGGTGTCGGGGCTGGTGCCCCGGAGCCGCCTCCTCTCCGGGTGGGCAGAGCACCCCCGCGTCCCCATCCATCCCCCTGAGCCCCTTCCCTACTCCTTAGGGTGCCGGTCCAGGGGTGATGCTCTGTGCTGCCCGGGGTGCAGCCCTTGAGGGGGACACCTGTAGTAATCCCCCTCTGTCCTGTTTGGGGACCAGAAGCCACTGATCAGTGATGATGTTGGTGCTTTGGGGTGAGTGGTTTGTGCTAAGCGTGTGGTGGCCCTTCTGGCTGCTGTCCCCTGCCCTGGTGTGACTGGGTACTCCTTGGAAAATGGAATGGAGGACTGGGAACCAAAGGATGTTGCTCTGCAGTCCTGGCCACTCTGAGGGCTTTGCTTGCAGGGTAAGGTGTGGTGAGATGCTGCCTCCTCCTTCCAGTGTGACCGGTGGGAGGTGTGGGAGGACACGGGTATGGATCAGGGAAGGGATGGCCACAGTACCTAACTGGTCCCAGCAGCTTAGGACTGGACTGTGGTGCTGGGGGACACTCGTACAGCCCCCCAGCAGAGCTGGGATGGCTGGGGAAGCGTTGTGCTCCGTGGGAGTCTGGACATTCCCTCCGCTCCGGCTGCCGAGGGGTGCTGGGTTAGGCGCTGCCACGGCAGACAGTGACAGATGCTGGTGGGATGATGGGGCAGGAAGAAGCCACTGCCTGTGAAATTAGCTGGGAATGAGGCTGGCTGGGAGCACGAGGACCTCCACATCACTGCAGGGCTCATCCCAAGGGTAACCCCACGTCCCCCCAAGGCCCACACAGCTGGGACATCAGATGCTCCAAAGGAAGATGGTGCTTGGTTGGGCTCCAGGTGAACTTCTACTCAACTTTCTCCACGGAGAGAGAAGCTCCAGGAGCTCTCAGCAAACCATCTGCTGCTCAGGCTGAGCGGCGCTGGCAGCCAAGGCTGCGTGGGAGCGGGCACGGCGTGTATCGGAGCAGCTCCGCGTGCTGCCCACGCAGCCACGGGCTCCTGGCACTCCCTGCTGCTGGCAGCCCCCTGGCACAGGCGTGGGGGCCTGGCCAGACCCCATCCTCACCAAGGGCTGGCCAGGAGCAGGTTGTGCATCACTGTGAGTGATGCTGCGAGTCCCAAGGTTCAAGGGAGGATTTTATGTGCTGTAACGGCAGGCTCTTCGTTGTCCTGTCCTTGGAGAGGGACAAGTGAAGTGGAACTAGGAGATCTTTGAGGTCCCTTCCAACCCAAACCATTCTAGGATTCTATGACTGCGGCCTGCTAAAGGCCATGGGAAGAATTCTGGATCTTCTGTTGCTTTTTGGGTGGTTTTCTGCAGGCAAAAGGCGGCTGAGGAGATGGGAGGCTGCAGGTGACGCTGCTGGGTGCACTGGGGGGCTGCCCCAGGGCCAGCTCCTGCACATCTCCAGCAGCAAAGACCACAGCCAAGCATGCTCCCAAGGAGCACAGTCACTGTCCTGCACGGACACCCACCTGCCAGGTGGGTCAGCTCTAGCGTGGGGAAGAGGGATGTGGGACCAACCAGCTGCCAGGCTGGAGGAGGGCCCAGGAGGACCATCCCTCTCCGTGCCTGGTGTGTAGGAGTTGTGTGTTTTCCCTCCCAGGGGCAGCCATGGGCAAGCACAGCAGCAAGCTGGCCCCAGAGGTGCTGGATGACCTGGTGAGGAGCACGGAGTTCAGCGAGCAGGAGCTGAAGCAGTGGTACAAGGGCTTCCTCAAGGACTGTCCCACCGGCATCCTCAACCTGGAGGAGTTCCAGCAGCTCTACATCAAGGTGGGCTCCAGCTGGGAGTCCTAGTGCTGCCTGTGGGGCTGGAGCACCCGGCTCCTGCTGGGCAAGGGTGCTGCTTCGGGTGCAGCCTCTGTGCTGAGCTCCCCCCCCCTCCCCTCATTTCCATCTCTCTCCTCTCCTTCCCGCAGTTTTTCCCCTACGGAGACGCCTCCAAGTTTGCCCAGCACGCTTTCCGCACCTTCGACAAGAACGGGGACGGGACCATCGACTTCAGGGAGTTCATCTGTGCCCTGTCTGTCACCTCCAGGGGCACCTTTGAGCAGAAACTCAACTGGGCCTTTGAGATGTATGACCTGGATGGGGACGGGAAGATCACACGCTTAGAGATGCTGGAGATCATTGAGGTACCAGTGCTTAAAATCCATGGGGGTAGCTTGCTTTTTCCAGGCTTTTCACAGCTCTTGGGTCCCTTTTCACACCAAAGAATGAGTTTTCCTGCCCAGAGCCTTGTCTGAAAGGTACCAAATGTGCACCAGATTGTAACTGTGCAGCAGCATAGAACTCAGTCCCAACAGAGCAGAAATCCTGTGCCCCTTGCCCTTATCCTGGGACATCCTGCCCATCCAACATTCCCACACTGGTACTTTGCTTCTCTTCTTCCTCCAGGCCATTTACAGGATGGTGGGGACTGTGATCATGATGAGGATGAACCAAGATGGGCTGACACCCCAGCAGCGTGTGGACAAGATCTTCACGAAGATGGACAAGGACAAGGACGACCAGATCTCCCTGGAGGAGTTCAAGGAGGCCGCCAAGAGTGACCCCTCCATCGTCCTCCTCCTGCAGTGTGACATGCAGAAATAGAGCCCTGGGGCTCAGTACTGGACTGGCTGCAGCCAAACTCTGCTCCCTGTGGTGGTTTCAGTGTCCACGTTTTGCTGAGCCCCTCTGTGCCCGCTTGGCCCCAGGCATGAGCCACGCCCCATCCCTCCTGCTGCCCATCCACCTCTGCTCCAGCTGTGTCCTGGACAGCCCACATTCCACACCCTCGAAGGGTAGAGCCTGCTCTGGGTGTTGTCAGCTTGAGGTTACCCCAAATCAACCTTATCCCATCCTGGAGCTGGACTCCCTGCAGCCAGGGACAAGTTTCCTGGCTCCCCAGGGCTGACTGTTCCCACATCCCTGTTGCTTTCTCCCTGCTTTCTCCTACTGCTCTGATCCTAACTCTGTCCCCTCTCTGCTGCCCTCATGGCTTGTGATGTCTCCAGGGAGGCAGAAAAGTTCCAAGTCCTAGTCCTGGTCTCTCCTTTGCTGGTAATTCTCTGGAAGGGTGCCCAGAGGGGCCAGGGCTGGCCCCAGGGTGCTGAGGAGCTTGGGCAGGGTGCTGCACTGGCTTGAGCTTCTCCACCTCTGCTTTTCCTGCTGGGAACAGCCAGGGTTGGTCAGGGGACTTTAGGGGAGAACAGAAGTGTCCAAGGCCACCCTTGGATGGTGCCCATGTGTGATCCCAGCAGCCACCTTCCACCCCATCACCTGTGTGAGCTGGCAGAGCGAGTGAGTGACCTCCACAGCTGCCCAGGCAGCATCTCAGCTGTTTTGTGGCATTTCTGACCTTCCTTGATATTGAGGTGATGTCTGGGGTCCCAAATTGAAGGCAGGGGCTGCCTGACTCCTCCGTGGGCTGCCCTGGGGCAAGGTCAGGAGTTGAGGCACATTCAAGTGCTGCTCCTGGTGTGTGGTGCTGCTGTAGGGACTGGTGGCTCCTGGACTGGGGCTGTGGAGAGGTGTGGATGGCTCCTGCACCTGCTGAGCCTCCTGGCAAGGCTCTGAGACCACAAGAAACATGCCTGTCCCTCCTTCCTCTCCCATCCCAGCCTGCTGCATCCATCCCTCCTACCCCAGGCCAGGAATATTGTCACGGGTCGGTGTTTAGTCTGCACGTTGTGGTGTTGATGACTGCAATATCTGTTAGGAGATGGTGAAGTTGTCATCTATTTTTTTAATGGAAAAATAAACTGCCCCCTGTGTATGGTGTTCCCCCTGAGGGGCTTGTTGGGGGGCAGCTGCTGCAGCTGTGGGGAGGGTGAGGTCCTTTTCTCCATCCTCATTTTCCCTGTGCCTTGTTTCCTCTGGCCTTTCTTCTCCACCAGCAGCTTGCACAGACGGTGGCTGTTGCTAAGGAGCTCTCACCAAATTTTAATGCTTCTCTAATCAATCAGGCAGGGCTGGCTCCTGGGCAGCAGTGCTGACTCCCAGCTCACCCCATCCCACTTGGGGTGCTGCAAATCACCTGGTCTGTCCTGCAGCAGCCAGCACATGAGCAAGGAGATGGGAAGGTTCCAAAGGCAAAGCTGGGTGTGTATTTTTAGGAGCGCTGCTGAGGGGAGAGCTCTGCACCCCGGGTTTGGCTGCTGTGCTTTCCAGGAGTGTGCGTGTGTGTTCCCAGCTCAGCAGTGCTGGGGAAGGAGGGACAGGGCAGGTCCTGCTGTGTGGGGGCCTGGGGATGTGCCAGGGCTGCTGCCTGAAAGGGCAGCAACTCAAAAGCTTGAAGAGGGGACTCCAAGAATAGCCTCAGCGATCCCGGAGCTCTCCAAGCTCCCGCTTCCCTTGGGGCCACCGCAGAGGAAGTTTAGGTGTTTCCTCAGGAGGGACCTGAAACAGCCCTGGGGAAAGGAAGTCTTTGAGGCTGAAATGGTATCGAACACCCAAAGGGTTTGGGATCCCTGGAGCCAGCCCTGCTTACCAGCACCCAGCTGGCTCTACTCTCCTAGCTGAGCCTCAGTGTGAGTGAACTGGTGTTGGATCAATCTCATGAACAGGCTGTGGTCCACAGGGAGTGTTTTTCTTCAGCTGTAGCACAGGGCTTTGGGTGAAAAAAACCTGCTGCTGGGCTCTGTCCTGGGGCTCTGTGACCTTCTCCCAGGTGCTTGCCCTGGTGCAGGTGAGACAAGGTGGGATCCTCCATCGTATGCCCCTTCCTGGCTGATGGGTTTTGGTCTCTGGGGCTTCTGGGGGTCTGCTGATCGTGGTGTAGATTTTAGTCTGGGCTGAATGCCGGGCTGTATGTGCTGGTTTGTGTCCAGACTTGATGTCACCAGCACTCCTGGGAGTGGAGAGCCTTAATTAACACCTATGCTCGTTCCATTAATTAGTGCACGGCCCAGGTAACCCTGGCACAGGGCAGGGCCCCCCTACACCTTTGTCCTACCGTGCTGCCACCATCGTGGCTGCTCCAGCTCCCAGCTCTGACCACTCTCTTGCCCTTCCCGCTGCCCTGGCCTCGGTGCCACCCTGTGCTCTCCAAGGATGGCCAAGCCCTTGGCACGAGCAGGAGCTGGCGTCACCCGTGGGTGCCCCATCACATCCTGCTCCGTGTTCTCCCGGGGGGCTCTGTTGACGTCACCTTTGTCCCCAACCCCCTCCCCTCGCTCCCGGGGGCTCGCTGCCCCCAGGGGCTGGCTCTGCTTTGGAGCGAGGGCTCCCGGCTCAGTTCCCCGCAGCACCCCGGTATCACCGGGCGCCAGGGGAGGCGGCGGCGGCGAGGAGCGCTCGGTCCCGAAGAGGTTAATCCGTGTCCCGGTGGACTGAAACCCCGGAGCTTCATGGGATGCCTTATAAAGCACGTTCCGCCGGGCCGGCCCCGGCTCCCGGAGCTCCCGGGACTGGCGGAGCCGCCGCCGCGCACGGACCCGCCGGTGCCCCGGAGCCGCCGGTGTCCCGGAGCCGCCGCGCTATGGAGCCGCCGGGCCCCGCCGGGGCGCCGGGCCGGCCCTGGGATGAAGCCAAGGCTTTCTACGACAACCTCGCCCCCAAGAAGAAGCCCAAATCGGTGAGACCCCCCGAGGTGCCGAGCTGCGCTGCGCTCTCTGCTCCCCCCCACCTCCTCCCCACGCCGGGGGACGCAGCCCCTCTGGGTGCGCCCCTCCAAACCGCGTGTCCCATCCCCTCCGGGTGCCCCCAGGTCACTCCAGGGGCCCCATCTTCTACAGTTTCTCTGCGGTCCTCCTGGGTGCCTCATCTTCTCTGGGTTCTCCCTTGGAACCCCCCGGGTGTCTCTGGGTGCCCCATCTCCTCCAGGCTCTCTGGGGTCCCCCCGGGTTGTCTCTGTTTTTTCTTTGACACTCTGTCTCCTATCAGGTGTCTCTAGATGCCCCCACTCCTCCCTGGCATCCCTGGGTTACTCTTGGTTGTCTCTGGGTTCCTGCGGGTCCCTGTGGTGTTCCCGGGTCCCTGCTGGGCTGAGCTGTCCATGCAGGGTGGCTCCGTGTCCCATGAGCTGCCTGTCCCCTGCGCCAAGGCGGGAGGCCCTGCCAGGGACAGGAGGGGTGGCAGTGGCGGAGCAGGGGGACAGCCCGGGAGCTGAATCCCTGCCCAGAGCAGTGGGGTGTCACAGGGGTGCAACTGCCCCTGCCAGGCTTGGCTGCTCCGGGAGATTAGAGGGAAAGCCTGTGTTATCTAACCAGGGCTGAGCCAGCCTGGAGGTGCTGCCGTACCTCGGGGTAGCTGCGGGAGCTCTGTGTGACCTCTCCACGAGGGGAGACAGCCAAGCTCTCGCTCTGCAGACCCCAGTGTGGAGCAGCCCCTGTGCTCTCCCCACTGGGGACCTGACTGCACCTCCCTGTTGTGGACCCGCTGCCAGCTGGCATTGCTGTGCCCTTCCCAAAAGAAAGGGACAGCCCTGGCTTGGTGGTGGGATGCAGCTAGTTGTCTTTCATGCCATGCTTTCAGCCTGTGTGGATGTCAGTCCAGGCTCCTCCTCTTCCCCTCCTTGCAGCCAGCTCGGTGACCGCTGCACCCATCTGTGCTGTACGACTGAGGCACGGGGCAGGGACTGTGCTTTGCCTTCGTGGCAAACCAGCGCCAGGGCCGAGATCCAGGCACTCAGACCCTGAAGTCAGGCTGTGCCATCCCCCTGTGAGGGGCTGGGGACGATGCCCAGCCCTGTGCCCCTCTGTTGGGGCAGGCCGGGGGCCGTCACACACAGCTGGGCTGCCCCTGCCCTTCCTGGCATCTGTCAGCCCTGTGATGGATGGCTGCAGAGCTCTTTTCCACAGTGTAAATAGTGCTCTTGGAAAACTCAAAACCATCCCAGCCATCGGCCTGAACTTTAATCTGATCCCGAGCAGGGGGCTCGGAGTGCACACGGGAAGTGGAGTTGTCAGTCTGCGCCCTTGGAGGTGCCAGGTCTGTCCGTCCTCTTGGTGGAACAGGAGCAGGAACCTGTGGGAGAGCAAGTGTGAGCTGTGGGGGCTGCTCCCTCCTGGACGTGGGCTGTGAGGTGGCAGGAGCCAGGGGGATTTTGGGGAGCCCATTCCTGGCTGGGAAATGGGTTGGTTAACGGGGCATTCCCACTTTGCAGGGGTCTCTCAGCTCTTCCCACACTCTGGCTCCCGTGGCTGCTCCAGCCCCGCTCCTGCCAGCTGGGGAGGTCAGCAAAGAGATTTGTCACTCCTCAGCAATGCTGAAAATGTCCCCCAGCCTCTCTGGTGACGCTGAGTGGGGTTAATGGGAGCTGACCTTTTGGTTCCCTTCCTCTGAGCACCCTGCTTGTCCCCTGCACCCTTGGGGTCACCATGGTGCCTGATTTTTGGGATGCTGTAGCTGGAGTGGGGGTGATGCTTGATCCTGGAGCAAGCCCTTCTTCTGCCAAAGAAAGTGACCAAATTTCACTCCAAAATGCACTCCAAATGCTGAATTTGGTCTTCTGCAGCATCCAGAGAAGTACCCAGAGCTGGCAGGATTCCTCCAGGATTTTAGGACCCAGCAGATTCAGCCCCAGGCAGGGATCAAGGGGTGCAGAACGGGGTCCCCACTGCAGCTCCTACCAGTGGTGGCCTCTGGGGTGGCAGTGGAGCTGCTGGTGTTGGATGCCACTGTGGGCACCTGTGGCTCTTGTGGGTGGGAGGGCACAGTGCTGCTGCACATCCTGGGAGCCTGTGGGATTTCCAAATGTCTGTCTCTAATCCTTGGGGGGCTGCTTAGGATTTACATCTGATTAGAAGGGCTATTTAAAGGCCGCCAGCTGTTGGGTCTGCAGAGGGAAATGGGCTGTTTCCAGTCACTCCTGAAATACATCTTTGCCCCCAAATTGGGGGTTTGGGTCTGTGATGGCTTTTGCACTTGGTGGGTCTGGAGCATGTTGGAAAGGCCACTTAACGCTTCTGAGATGGGGCTTCGACTTTGGGGACCACCTGGAGCTGTGACAAGGGCTGATGTCCCTCTCCAAAGGGCTGGGCTGTTGGGACATGTCCCTGGTCATCCCTCCTGTTCGCCTGCCTGCAGGGATGGACCCAGGATTAGGATGGGACCTTCCCCCATGCTGCCCTGCTTGTACCTCTCTTAAACACATCATTAATCTCTTGCTCCCCCAGGATGGGGCTGGGTCTGACGTTCCCATGGGAAGGGAGAAGAGCTCACCACGAATCCCCAGGCAGCAGATTCAGTTGGATTCAGCTGAGCGGAGCCTGGACTTGTGTTGGATGATGAGCTTTAAGTGACCTTGGCTGACCTTGGATGTTGCTCCGAGGGGAAAACAGTTTGTGATTCAGAGTTCCCAAACCCCCAGGGGCTGGGGCACCAGGAGCAGCAGGCTGTGTTGGGATGGGGGCTGTGAGTCTAAATACATCCCAACCAGGAGTGTGAGCAGGACCCCTCCCATGCACATGCTTCTGTTACAAAAGGAGGGTGTTTGCCTTGAAACCTCATGGGTTTTGGGGGAAAAGCGGCATTTGTTGGGTTTTTCGCAGCACTCTGATGGAGGATTTGAGGTGCTGCGGTTCCTGGAGCGCTGAGGCTTTTTAAAGCCCATTTGTGAACGTTGTAATGGCCATCTGCAGTACTAGTGGGGAGGGAGAAGCATCCAAACAACCTTGAGGAGGGAACGCTTCCAAACGAAAGCTCCACTTCAAAGAAATGTCAAAATGCGGATCCCTCCTCGCGGAGCAGAATTGCCTTATTTTTTAAATGTCAGCGTTTCCCAGAGAACAGCAGGGCTGTTCCAGCCCAGCCGGAGCTGGGAGCTGCCTCAGCACCCGGCTGAGACTTTCCTGCACCTAAAGTGCTCTGAAGGTGCAAATCTTCCTTGGCAGGATCCGGCAGGTCCCATTCCCAAGGGCCAAGCTTCCTGCCCGCGGGCACCTGGGGCTCCAGCAGCCCACGCTGGGGCAGAGTCAGGCCCCAAGCTTATGGTTATTTTTATTGCTGTGTTTATTACCCCTTAAATTAACCTCCTGGAGGCTGGTGCCTTTAAGTGGCAGGGAAGGGACCTTGAGCAGCCTGTTGCTGTTGCGCAAGGGGCCCCCTCGGGGTGCAAGGGGTGTGTGTGTGTGTGTGGAGACAGAGATGGTAATTCCCTCTGGGCACCCAGCTTATGGCCCCAAACATCCTTCTCGCCCCCTTCCTTGCCTCTCAGCTGTTACATATGGGCTGCTGACCTATTTTCTCTCCTAGGGATCTTCCTCCAGGGCTGGTTCTGGAGGATGCTTTGCCCTGGACCAGGATCAGGGAGCAAACACCTGGCAGCTTTCCTACAGCACTGCAGGGAGTCGGGAGAAGGATGGAGAGGCAGGACTCCAGCTAATGGCCGGATGTCCCAAGACCTTTAGTGGTTATTAATATTTTCAGCTAATAAATGGCCCATGTCACCAGAGTTATTAATTAATGAGGTGAAGTGCCAAGACTTGGCCCGTGACCGGTTAATAGCTGACACCCCTTGGGGAGCTGAACATAATTGGAGACCTGGCTCTGGTTCACTTGGAGTGATGCTGGTGCCATGGATCAGCTCCTGCGTGGACCTGGGTGATCCTGCATGTCCTGGGGGTTGTTCCCCTCGCTTTCCTAAAGGGGCCACTTCCAGATGGGATCATATTTCTTTGCAAATGCTGCAGGAAAGGGATCCCTGCGGCCGTAGTGATGTTCTCAGCCTGAGCTAATCTGTGTCTCGTCCTAATCACCTGCTGCTTAATCGCTTTGCTGGGGATTTGGGGAATCTGGGGACCGAGGCAGGCTTGGAGAGGGGACTGACCATGCTGCAGGGCTGGCCCTGGGCCCTGCTTACAGGGGTGTTTGGTGCTGGGAATGGGATGGAGGCTCCCAGTGACTCACTCCTGGGTGTGCCTCATGCCAGGCTGGGGGCAGAGCGAGCCCCAGGGCAAGCCCAGCCCTGCAGGGAGTGAATCCCCGATGTGGATGGGGCACCTCATCCTTGCCAGGCTGCTGTTCCAAAGCTCAGCCCTAGGCAGGGTGGGAGCTTGAACTTTGGAGCACCTGGGCGTGCAGAGCAGCTGGCAGAGGCACCCTCCACCCTCTGGGCAAACGGCATTGCCGGAGGATTACTCATGGGGTAATGCCACAGAGGATCCTGCAGATCACAGAGGAGCGGTTTCTGCAGTGCTGACACCTGGATTTCACAGGCTCCCTGCAGAGATGCATCCCTGAGCTCCTGTCCTGCTCCCTGGACTCACTGCAGGCTCTGCTGAGGACGGGGCTCCCTGTGCCACTGTCCCTCTGCAGGATTTGCTGTCCTGGCAGTGAGCATTTCTCATTGGCCACCAGTGATTAACTTATTTTTGTGCTTGCAAGTGAGTGATGGGGATTAACACCTCCCTGCCCTCTAAGGGGAGAAGGACATCGGGGTGGGGGTCAAGATGAGATTGACTTTCCCAGTGTTCCCTCTCTCCCTGCCAAGCCCCACTGGAGGTGCCTCGTTGACTTCGGTGGATTTTGGATCAAGCCTTCGAACATTAATAATAATGACACATAAATCATCGCCTGCACCACCTGTTTGTCGTGTTTCCGCCCACAATAACTCCATCAAGTGTTTTTAGAAGCTGAGCTGGCGCGGGTTGTTTGTCACATCTGGACGGCATCACGGGATGCGGATCTGGCTGAGCCGCAGAGTGGTTTTTCCTGGCTGGGGAGGGGGGGTGGTGGGAAAAGCCACAAAAATCCCTTTCTGCATGAGGCTGAGTGGTTCTCCTGGGGTAGCCCGTTGGGCCTGAGAGCCTGTTTGCAGTGGGAACGGGACCACAGGTATCCCAAAGTTGCGGGGGCGGCGCGTCAGGCGCTCCATCTGCTGAAGCCTTGGGAGGTCAGGGTTGCAGCCGCCCCTTGTCCTCCAAATCACTATGGAGGTGTCACCTACCCCCTGGCCTTTCATGCTGGGAGCGAACAGATGCCCCCCTCACCCCGGGGAGCAGGGGCTGCCTGCCCAGCTTGTCCCTGTGCCCGCAGCCCAAGCCCGAGAACGCCATCACCATCGCCGTGTCCTCGCGGGCGCTGTTCCGCATGGAGGAGGAGCAGAAGATCTACAACGAGCAAGGGGTGGAGGCCTACGTGAAATACCAGCTGGACCACGAGAACGAGCCCTTCCTCCCCGGGGCTGCCTTTCCCTTTGTCAAGGTGAGCAGCCACCCACCCAAGGTGAATCGGCACTGTGGTCCTCACCCCAAAAATTCCTGGGAAAGGGGAGTGCTGTGGAATGCTTGCATGGGGTCGGGATGGGGATGAGCACTGTGGCAGAAGGGATGCAGCCACAGAGCAAACAGAGGTCAAATAAACCTCCTGGCAAGCGATGTGCTGCGTCCAGGGCTGAGCAAATGCTGGATTTTTGGCAACGGAGCCCAAGAACTGAAGAAATCGTCTCTTCGGATCATATTTAAAGTTTCCCTTTGGGGAATTCTCATAACTTTAAAAAAAATTATTATTATTACGATTTATTTATTCTTTTAGATTGGCAGAGTTTAGCCTTGCTGCAGAGTAAGCCAATTTCTAATTTTGACGTGTTGAAATGAGGCATTTCAAATGCGAAAAATATTTTCCAATTTCTTCCCCAGTTGCTCTGGATTTAGTGCAGCTTTGGGTGCTCACTGGAGCAATCTCTTGCCTGTTCCCAACGAATAAACTAATCCACTCGGTGGGGAGAGACTTGTTCTGTTTCTGATTGCTTGAAAAAAAACACTTATCTGTAACTCAGAGCTAATTTATTCTCCTTTCCTAAGCTCGAAACCTTTCATGTTTGAAAACAGAAGAGCAGCTCTGTGGGTTTTTCCCCCCTCAAAAATCAGCCTGTTTTTTCCCAGTTGACCCTGGCTTGGCTCAGGGTGTAGCTGGGGTTGGGCCAGAGCCTTGGTTTGGTGAACAGGAGTGTTTTGCTCGGTGGGAGGGGGGGTCAGGGTCACGCCTGGGGCTGGCTGACACTCCCCCCCTTCACCCTGGGGTGCTGCAGGCGCTGGAGGCGGTGAATACACAGCTGAGGGAGCTCTACCCTGACAGCGAGGAGCTCTTCGACATCGTCCTCATGACCAACAACCACGCCCAGGTTGGGGTTCGCTTGATCAACAGCATCAACCACTACGGTAAGCGGGGAGCGAAGGCGTCCTTTGCCTTTGCACTGAGAAAAGGAGATGTTTTCTCTCATCTCCTCCTGCCAACCACCCTCAGAGCCCGCTTCTCCCAGATTTCCTGGGTGGTGGGAGCGGGAGCTGGCTGGTGCTGAGGTGCTCTGGCTGCTGGCCCTGCTGTCGGGCAGCAGAGCCAAAATTAGCCCAGTCCTGCTGGCTCTGGGGATGCCACGGGGAGCAGCATGTCAAGGCTTGTTCAGGGGGCAGTCAGGCTCACCTTGGGGTCTGTCTGCCCTCAGATCTGTTCATCGAGAGGTTCTGCATGACGGGAGGGAACAGCCCCATCTGTTACCTCAAGGCCTATCACACCAACCTCTACCTCTCCTCCGACGCCGAGAAAGTGAGTGGGGCCATTGAAGAGGGTGAGTCTGGGGTCCAGCTTTGAGGGGGGGGCAGTGGGGGGAGCCTGGAGCCCTCAGGGGGTTGGTGCCAGCAGCAATAACTCCAATATCCATGTCCCTACGTTGACATGCAATTCAGGTTTGCCTCGTCCCACATCTTTGATGCTCCAAAGAGCCTCTAGTTTCCATAGAAATAAGCCTTTCCATGAGCTCCCCAGCTCTTCCAAGGCAAAGGCGCTGTTTTTCCTCATTAGTTCTCGTATGCAAAGGGTGATTTGTCATCTGGGGATTTGTTTTTTTGCTGTGAGAGGTCTTGGGGCCAAGCTGCAGGCGCTCCTGGGTGCATTTCCTTGCAGTGTTTGCTTCCAGCCCGCCGTGTTTTGTTCTGCTCCTCAGTGGACGCGCCACGAGGACGGATCCTTGGATAACTGCCACCTCTTGCCTCACGCTTTACCTCTGCAGGGATCGCTGCAGCCACCATCTTCAGCCCCAGCAGAGACCTGGAGGTGTCAGAGAAGCAGCTGCGGGTGGCGTTTGACGGGGACGCCGTGCTCTTCTCGGATGAGTCGGAGCAGATCGTGAAGGCTCATGGCTTGGACATGTTCTTCGAGCACGAAAAGGCTCACGAGAACAAGCCTCTGGCGCAGGTAGCGCTGGGATGAAGCCAGGAAAAGGCTCTGGGAGGCAGGCAGCCCTCAGGGATGCTCTCACCTCTGGGAGCAAGGCAGAGATGGGCATGTGGGGTGTGAGGCGGGGTGGGTCAGCAGCTGCTGGGGGTGGCTGCGGTGGGGCCCTTGCTGTGGTTTAGGGAGGAAGAAGGGTGGCATTCAGAGTGATGGTTTCTTCTTGCTTCATCAGGGACCCCTGAAGGGCTTCCTGGAGGCTCTGGGGAAGCTGCAGAAGAAGTTCTACTCCAAGGGGCTGAGGATGGAGTGTCCCATCCGCACGTACCTGGTCACCGCCAGGAGCGCGGCCAGCTCGGGCGCCCGGGCCCTAAAGACTCTGCGCAGCTGGGGCCTGGAGACGGACGAGGCTTTGTTCCTGGCTGGGGCTCCCAAGGGGCCCCTGCTGAGGAAGATCCGCCCCCACATCTTCTTCGACGACCAGATGTTCCACGTGGAGGGAGCCAAGGAGATGGGCACCGTGGCCGCCCACGTCCCCTACGGCGTCGCCCAGAAGCACAAGCGGCCGGCGCCGGAGAAGCAAACCCCCAACAGCAAATAGAGGAACTGGCTGGTCCCACAGCCCCTGGCATGGACCTCACCCCGTGTGCCACGCTCCCACCGGGGTCCTGGTCTGCAAGGCAGAGCGTTTGTCCCGGGGGGACGTGAGTTTGTTCCCCAAGGGGAGCCGCGTCGGGGGCATGGAGGGAGGAGGGGGCTGAAGAAACGCTTCCTTTCGCCTCTTTCAGTCGGGGATGTCGTGGTGGTGCCCCTGTCCCTCGTGGGGCTGGGGGCTCCTCTGTGCCAGGCGTCCCCCGAGCCGTTTCCCCAGCTCGTCCACGCGCTCTGCGCTTGCTTCAGGCAAAATCCCTCGAGGATGGATCTGCCTTGTGTGGACTCTTTGTGCCAGGCAGGTTTCACCTATTGGCGTTTATTTAAACCCCCAGGTAACTCCCAAAGGCTTTGACTTCCAGAGCAAATGTTTAGGCTGAGCTGGAAAGTGGGGAGCACCCGAAAACCTTTCTTGCAGCTTTGAAACAAAATGTCCCTTTTAACTAAAATTAAACCACAGTATTGTTCCTTCCCAGACTCAGCTTCTGCTCCCCAACCAGAAAACATTCAATATCTGCCCTTTCACCAAGATTTTGCCAGCTGAACAGCTTAAATTTGGAAAAAGAGAAACACATATTAAAATGAATAAATCTTGTTTCCTGCTTGGAGCTTTGGGCTAATGTATTGTTGGCCCAACTTTTTATTATTTGAGTTTCACACTTGCATGATTTAGCACTTGAAAATAATAATCTTGATGAGGCATCCAAAGCCCAGCTCATCCCTGAGCCGTCCAGGGGCTGCAGGCACATGCCCGGAGCTTGAATTAAGTTAAAAGCAGGCCCTGATATATTAGGGACATCATTTGAAGTCCATTTAGGTAAATCTGCAGAGAATTTCAGCCTGGGGATTTTAATTAAAGGATTTTTTTTTTCCCTTTCTAGGCTGAGCCCATGTGAGTTGATAATCTTTTTCTCCTCAGCTTCTTAAAACCTCTGGTGTTTCCTAAAATAGACACCTCTGCTAGTGATGCTGTGAGAGAACCAAATCTCTGATTAAAAAACAGGATGAGAAATCAATTGGAGAGAAACGGGTGTGAAAATCACACTGACATTTCTGCTCAAAGCCCTGTCCCAGAGGACACTCTCAGGAGGAAAATTTAAAGATTATTTCTTCCCTGTATTTTTTTGTACTACACCCCACAGTTGAGCAGGAAGGATGCTCAGTACTATCAGTTTGTACTTTCCTAAAAAACTCCATGGGCTGAAGTTTCCCAAGGTGTGTGTCTGCCTCTGGCTCTTTCCAGGGAAGTTTCAGCTCAAAGAGTGAGGCTGGAGCTTGAGTTATTGCACTTTTGAGGAATATATAAACAAGCTGGTGATGCCTTCAGTGGCTTGGCAGACTTTTCTCGTTGCACTAAATCCTGCTCTAGCAGTGAAGAGCAAATTGCACTTTCCCCCCCCCAAAAAAAAAAAAAATTGACAGACTGTTCTTTGTCACATCTGGGTGACAGACAAACACCTCAGAGGAAGGTTGTCTTTGTCACATCTGGGTGACAAACACCTCAGAGGAAGGTCTAAAATCCAAACAAACAAAGAAAAAGAAAAATCTTGAAAGACACGAGTATCTTGGTAATACATCCATTAATGTTCAGGTTTATAGAAAGGTCTCATCTTTTTAATGAGAACCCAAGATTTTGGGATCTGAGCTGGATCTTGGAGACCTTGCTGGCAGCTGGGAGGGCCAGGGGGAGCACAGCCTGGCCTCCCAGTAAACATCTCCAAGGTGTTTCCTGAAGATCTGCATTGTGGAAGCCCAGCCAAGCCCAGCTTGCGCTCGGGAGGGGATGTTCCAGGAGGAATGGAATTGTCAGCCAGCCCTTGGGAGCAGGGCAGGGTGCCAGTGGGATTGGATACAGGGTGCAAGCACGGCCACTGGGGTGGGTGGTTGCACTGGGTGCCGTGGGGAACACACGTGTTGGGTGATGCAGAGGCATCGTTGGTGTTGGCAGGGCTGGGCTGGCAGGAGGAGATGGATGTGCCCTGGCTGGAGGTGCTGTGAGCTCCAGGAAAGTAATTCCCTGTGATTTTGGGGCACAGCCCTGGATCCCAGCAGCTTTCCTGCTGCCTTCCCAGGGCCCTGAGATGCACAGGGAGCTGGGTGTGAGCTGAGGGCAGGGTTTTAGTGACTGTGCTGAGGGTCCTCCTGCTGCCAGGGCAGCTTGGAGGGCTCACTGGAGATGTGGGACTCAGGAAATGGGCCCAAGGCGAGGCAAACCTCCCTTCTCCCCTCTTGAGCCTTTCCTGAGTGGGGATTTCTGTTCCTGCAGCGGCTGCCCCATTTGCTTTTATTCACGTGGCTTCTTGCGGTTTTTTTTCTCCTCCATCACTACAACTGGAAGACATGGACTTTCCTTGTGTGCCTACCTGCGATGTCCCCTCGGGCTGGGGGTGTGATGAGGTCCCTGGTGCCCTCTCCATGGGCTGGGCACATCTCCCACCTGGATGGGCCAGTGCAGTCATGCTTCTTGTGCTGTCCTGGCTGGCAACTGGACTTTCCTGCTGTGTGTTGTTGCTGTGGGTTTCACTTCATCGTCCTCTGGTGGTTTTTTGTTTTTTTTTTTGCCATGTTAATGAAACTCCTCGGGGTGTTTTTCTGTAATAAACCATGTTGGTCCCAGCCTGGCTCTCTCAGTCGCTTTTCTCACCATGAGCATTTTGGCTGCCTGGGGTCCCTGCTTGGGGACCTCCCAGCTTTTAGGGTGGTGGAATTCAGAAAGGGGGTTAATTAAGGGAGTTCAGAAAACATAATTAAAGCACCTGCTTTGGAACTGGGAACCTCTGGGAGAGGTGGGATTCCAGAGGTGAGATGTGTGGTGATACAAACGCCTCCCTCTGCTTCGTGGATGGCTTTTGTGGGAACTTGGCCTCGTGGTGAAGCCCTGGATAAAAATACAGTTTGGCAGAAGACTTTTTGTCGACTTGATCTTCTCTCAGCCAACAGGTGGGAGGCAGCACAAGCTTAACAGAGGAGATTTATTGCTGCTGAAGTACCGGGTTTATCCGAGTAGCGACACTGCAGTTCTGGTGTTGGCTCCTCCCTGCCAGTAAGGGGAACAGATGGGTTAAGGGGAAGCAACAAATTCTCCATCCATCACCAAATATAGCCAAGGAATGTCCATAGGCCCCAGGGCAGCATCCCTGCTATGGGTGTTCATTTAAGGGATGGATGGCCCTCAGCAGAGAGTGTTTTGTTTGCTGGAATGCCTTCCCCCAGCCCATCCCCAGTCCTGCATGTTCTTCCACCAGATGCCTGGAGGAAAAGTCAAATTCCAGCACAGATTCCAGGCAGTGTTGGACCAGTGAAATTCCAGGTGGGTCCATCCAGTCCTGAGAGGTCAAGACGTCCACGCCAAGGCCAAGAGCTGCCTCTGATGCAACAACCATCCCTAACTCCCTTGACTCTGAGGGCTGACACTGGGGCCAGGGAGGGTCATGGAAGGACATGGGCCAAGGCCTTGTAGGGCTGGAAGGGGGAGGTTTGTGCAGGTGGGTCTGGGATGTTTTGTCACCGCTTTGCTGCAAGCCTGAGGTTTTGTTTCTGCTGCCTGTTTTCCCGAGCTTTTCCCTTTGCCAGCATTGAAGGGCTCTGCAGTGAGAGCGCTTTGAAATGGAGCCCATGGAGGAGGAGAAGCGGAGGCAGAGCTGATGGGGAATTATGCTGCCACTCAGCAATTGTCAGTGCAGATGTTCCCGAGGTAATCACAGCCTTGAATAGCAAGAAGTGCTTTTCATGACGAATCCGGGATTTAACCCCAAGAACTTGTGGGGTGCCTCAGTGAGGGTGGGACACGCCTGATGATGAGCTGCACGGCAGGGAGGTCGGGCAGAGGGTGGACTCTGCTCTCCTGGTCCTTCATGTGCATCAGGTAAGTCATGACACCTCCCTGCCTCAGTTTCCCCATCACCGTGACAGAGATCAGGAAGAATTATAAAATCACAGACTGGTTTGGGTTGGAAGAGACCTTAAAGCTCTTTCAGTTCCACCTCTCTGCCATGGGCAGGGATACCTTCCCTTATGCAAATACAGATCTGACCCTACAACTCCATGGTGTTGGCCATGAGGAGTCCCAGGTGGGAACTCCACTCACCCCTGCAGCCCAGTTAGTTTTACATCTTTCATGGGCTGTGGAATAGGCGCCAACAAACACAATCAGGGACCTGCAGCCATCCCAGGAGGCTAAAATATCAGGGCAGGGGACCTGGTGACAGGCTGACAGAAACACCCGGACTTGGAAGAGCAGATAAGAGGACCTGGCGGCGAGAGAACAAGCAAAGGGCACTTGCTATCAGTGCTAGCGGGGCCGTGCCAGGATTTGAACAGCCTGACCATCTCGTTCCTTCGACACCGCTATTTATAGCCCTGTCTGCTGATGCCTCTGTCACCGGTGCCTAAAATGGTTCCCCTGAGTGCAGGCAGGGCTGGGCTGGGCTCAGCCGCCCCGCGCTGCCGAGGCCACCGACCAAGCCGTGACTCAACGGGGCGGGTGTGAAGCCGCTTCACCACCCCGCGGACGGAGGAAACCGGTGCCTCCCGCTGCCAAGAGGCAGCTCCACGCTGGGCCAGCTCCTTGGAAGATGCACCAGACAGTTTCTGCTTCGGGCCTGGCCCCTCGCCAGAAGGAGTCAATGGGGTACAGAACCCCACCCTGCGCTTCTCTGCTGCCTTTCCCTCCCCGAACTGGGAATTGCCCAGCTCTGACTGGGAGCCACTGGTACCCACAGCTTGGTGTTGGTCCTTAAGGTAGCTGTGGGATAACTCCGTGGGGATAGCTCTGTGGGAATAGCTCCCACCCACACTGGTGGGAATAACCCTTTGGTTACTGGGCTGGAGCAGCACCAAGAGAGCAAAGACCTTGTAACCGCAGAGCAAATCCATCCAGCCCCATTCCCTGCCTGGAGATTCCCCTTTTAAAAAACTGCCTCGTTTTCCCAGTTCTGCCCAGACCAGTGAGCGATGGAGGCAGAGATCTCTCTGTCCTGGCATTTTCCCATTCCTGCAGTGAAGGTTCTGTTACCAGGGCTGCACTTCAAAGCTTTGCTGGCAGCACTCTGCCGGATAGGACTGTGCCATAATCCCCCAGGGAGGAGAGAAGGGGAGAGGAGGGGATGTCAGTACCTAAAGGGGCTCCAAGAGAGCTGGAGAGGGATTTTGGACAAGGGCATAGAGTGACAGGGCAAGGGGGGATACCTTTAAGCTGAATGAGGGCAGATTTAGATTGGATATTAGAAGAAATCCTTCCCCATAAAGGTAGTGAGGCCCTGGCACAGGTTGCCCAGAGAAGCTGCGGATGCCAGGGAGGATAAATGAAGGAAAATTCGCTCCGAATGCCCTGTGAGGGAAGCCTGGCTCTGCCAGCCCCTTGCAGCACTTGCTTTTGGGCTGCATCTGGTGGGAATTGGAGGGCGGATGGACACGGTTGCGTGAGCTGGAATTTACGCCCATCCTGGTGGGGATGTGCCTACCCCAGGGAACAGGGGGCCTGTTCCTGCTGCCACAGCTGTGGGGACTGGGAAGGGGATGGGGCCAGGGATGGGGAGAGGGACCAGCACGGTTGTGGTGCTGAGTGGGTGCCACGAGAGGGCGTGAAGGGCTTTGTGGCACAGCCACAGGGTGACATGGTGGCCGGTGTCCCCCTGCCTGGTGCCCTTTGTGCCCCAACGTGCCCCAAGTGTCACCGCCACCTTCTGGGGTGCTGCCTGGGGCTCCTTCACCTTTCGGGCGAGTGTTTGGGGAGTGTGTGAATGGGTGCCTCTGCCTCAGCACAACCCCAGGGGACAAGTTAGCCCCCAGGTGGTCCCCAACCCACCCATACCTCGCTGGGTATGACCCCCAGGGGAAGGGCAGCTGCTTGGAACCCGCCAAGCTGGGCACAAAGAGGTTTTCCTCAGCCCCAGCTCTGGCATGTGGCATTTAAGCACCACCGTGGCAAGGCTGCCACCTCAGGCACCTTGTCATCCAGGGTGACCCATCTGGGGGGCTGTGGGGCTGCCCTGCAGGGCACGGCCAGGGCGATGGGGGCCTGTCCTGCTGGCTGTACAAACAGGCTCCCCCCTTCCTCAGCGGCCAGGCGGCCTCCTCCAGGTGCGGCTGGGAATCATTAGGAGCTCTCCGCGCCGGCTGAGTGTGGGAACTGGAAGAGAAAGCTGGAGAGAGGCCTTCTTTCATCTCCCCACTCCCTCCTCCCCCCCCCCCTCCCGTGTCTGCCAAGCCTGGCTTCCTTTTGAATCCTTCAGCTTGTGCCAAGCGAGGGAGAAGGGGAGGGGGGGGGGTGGGAGAAGAAAGAGAAAAAAGGAAGAAAAAAAAAAAAAAACAACAACCACAGGAATGTGTCCAGGGATCTGGCTTCATTCAGGCTGCTGAGCCCTGAATACCCTGGCTCCACTCGGGGAGCTGGAGGGAGGGCAGCCGTGGCCACCCCCGCCATGGCAGCAGTGGGAAAACAAACAGGGAAGTGGCATTTTGGCCACAGCTGTTACCACAGCGACTGACAAAGGGTGGTGGGGAGGGGGACATGGCCACATCCCCCACCACGGCACTGGGGAGGCAGGAGCACCCCTGGGTCAGGGTGCCATGAGTCCCTTACCAGGAGTGAGGGGTCCTGCATCTGAGAGAAGCCCGTCCATATTCCGTCCTCACATGGGGATGTGATGCCCAGACTGCCCACATTCCATCCTGGCACGGGGACACGGGGCCCAGACACACGCCCGTGTGCCAGGCCTGTCCCCCCACACAAAGACACCAGGGCTGCTGGCAGGGAGGGCTCAAGGGGAGGCCGGGAGACTTTTCTCCAGCGCACCGGGAGAAGGATGTTTTCTGACTCGCTGCCGACTTTATTCCCAGCAAATTAATAATTTCCTCTCGTGGCAGCAGCGTTGGCCCGTGTGAGTGCGCGTGCAAGTGCGCTGGTGGCTCCCGCTGCCCTCCCAGCCGCGCTTCCTCCCTTCCCGGAGGGTCTGTGCCGCAGCCTTCCTCCGTCCTTTCCTCAGCTGGGCTCCTTCCAGCTGTGCAGAGCTGTCGGATTCGGCCCAGCTGTGCCGGCCGCTGCCTTGGGAGCATCCCGGCGGGAGCGCCGGGCCGGGCTGTGAACTGATGATGCGAGTGCCGGAGGTGGCGGGGAAGGGAAGCGCCCTGGGTGGCGGGGAGGGAGGCGCAGCTCCAGGAAGGAGCTCGCTCTCTCTTGGCTTGGCGGCCGCTCTGGCAGCACGCTCGGGGAAGAGGAGCGGCGAGCAAGCACGGGAGGCAGCCACCGGCACACTCCAACCTCTGTCCTGGAGATGAGGGGCAGATCCCAGACAAGCCCAGGGCTGGATGGGAGCACCGGCCATCCCAGCAGTTGATCTCGCTGGGATTCACCTACCCTGCCCGGATAACAGCGCTGCTCTGGCTGCTGCAGCATCCACAGGCCACGGGACGGGGCTGTGTCTGCCTGTGGACCGTGTTGAACGCACCAGTGCCATGGCTGGGAGGGCCTGTGGATGCTCTTTGGTGTGAAAAACGGAGTGAGATTTGTTGGGAGGCTTTGAGGCACAGGGAGGCTGTGGGAATAGCCAGTGGTTTCGAGGCACAGCGAGGCCGTGGGAATAGACGGTGGCTCGGGGAGGTGGGGTGGGGATTAAAGAGGAGGAAGAAGTTTCAGCTCATTGGCAGGACACGTATTTTTCCAACATAAAAGCAGACAGGGGAACCCTTAAATAAGTTGATTTCATAAAAATGCCCCTTTGTACTATTGCCTCACCTTTCCAGGGGGAAAACACCATGGTGCCCGTGCACCCCCCTGCGTGTTCAATACCTTCGCCTGGGAGCTGTTCCCACACCACCCTGGCAGCTTGAGGGGCTGCCCACGTGCCCCCCACAGCACAGACACCTCTCCTTTAGCGTGGGCACGCGGTATCAGGAGATCTGGGAACGCCATCCATTCCTCGGGCAGCATTGTGTTTTGTTCCTTATTTATATCCCCGGGGTGGTGCCACAGGTGGGCGATTGTTCCAGCTGACAGCCTGAAAGGCAAAGAAACAAGATTTAACTTCCTGCTATTCAATTAGAGAAAGTGAGCATTCAGCAGCAGCTGCTGGCTGCTGGCAGGAGCCCACCCCCCCACCGCGGTGGGCGCGGGGAAAGGGCTCCTCGGCAGGAAAGCTGCTGCTGCTGCCGTGGGCACGACGGCTCCGACACTGCTCTGAAGACATTCTGGCTGTCAGTGCTCTCTCTCTCTCTCCTGGGTTCGTTTTTTTCAAAGGAGATTGCCCGATCAAAGCACAAGTCAGATAAGGAGCAGCTGAGGGAGCTGGGGGGGGGGGCTCAGCCTGGAAAAAAGGAGGCTCGTGGGGAACCTTCTTGCTCTCTGCAATTCCCTGACAGGAGGGTGGAGCCGGTGGGGGGATTCATCTCTTCTCCCAGGTAAAAATTGACAGGACCAGAGGAAACGGCCTCGAGTTGTGCCAGTGAAGGTTTACATTGGATATTACGGAAAACTTCTTCACTGGAAGGGTGGCCAGGCACTGGTACAGACTGCCCAGGACAGTGATGGAATAACCATCCCTGGAAGTCTTCAGAAAACTTGTGGATGTGGCATTTGGGGACATGGTTTAATGGAGAACACAGCAGTGCTGGGTTAATGGTTGGACCTGATGATTTTAAGGGTCCTTTCCAACTTAAATGATGCTACAAGAAGTGCCAGCACGGAAAACTCCAGCTTGTGGTGGTGGAGGAGAGGGGAGCAGCCATGCAAGGAGGGAAAGCAAGGAGGGAAAGCCAGGAGCTCACAGTGCTGGAGGGAGCGGCAGCACCATGGCTTCCCTCCAGGCCAGCCCGATCACTGCCCTGAACTCTGCATGATCCCTGACCCTGGGGCCTCTCTGGCAGAGGGTTGGTGTCTCTGGAAGTCCTTTGGATGTGCACTTCCCCTCCTCTGTGCTGGAAGGGGCTGGGGATGATCCCCATCCCTGCTGAATGGGGACTGGGAGCCTCCTTGCCCTATTTCCCCCCCCCACACGTGTGCTCCCTCATGGAGGCCGGCAAGGCAGGAGTGGGTGCACGCTCCTGAGAGCTCCATGTTGGTAACAAGCCTCTCTCCATCTTCCCCTGCACTGACTGACCCCCCTTTGAGGCACCTGCTCACCAGGGCCTCGTGGTTACCCCTGCAGTGCCCAGGGTGCAGTGAGGAGCTGCAGGGTCTCCACGTGCCAGGAGCCCAAGGCCATTCCTGCTCCATTTCCTTTCCTCACTCTTCCCCTTCTGGGGCCGATCCAATCCAAGCAGAGTCCCCCGCTGCCTCCTCTCCCTGTCCCTTCCCCGTGCCATCTGTCCCCAGCACAGCAACACCCTCACTGGTGGCGTTCCCGCTAAAGGTCTTTTCGTGCGCCCCTTAGCTCTCTATTTTTAATCCATCTGTTTCCACCGACCCGGGGTGTCTTCCAAGCTGGTTGTGATCATCGGGAATACGGCTGGAATCCGTTTCACATTGCTGCAGCAAGCCACACGCACACGGAGATCTTCACATGCCTACACGCTCGCCGGCTGCCGTGCCAGACCTCGCAGCTCCGTCACCAGCCCCGATCCAGAGGGTGGGACCAAGCTGAGCTCAGCACCTCGCACGAACATCGAACATCGGCTCTCCCCCACCCCCGGACCTAGGAAGGTGACACTCTGCAGCCAAGGCAATCAACAGCAATTAGCCCCCTCGGGAACTCGATGTGAAGCGCTGCGGAGGCTTTTCCGTGCGTGCCGACGGCTCTTCCTCCGCTCCTTTGGAAGTGACACGAGACAAAACCACTGGTCATGTCTGAGCGAAACTGGGTGCCTCGTGTGTCACTTCCATGAAGGCTGGGAGGGCTCGGGGGCGATGTCTGTGAATGCTAAAGGCACTTGTGTACCCAAGCAGCGAAGGCACATGCTGTCATTGCCTCTGCAGTGCCATCTGGCCAGCAGCAACGCAGCTAGAACCAGGGCTGTGCGCAGA
>NW_020956151.1:170368-188033 GCF_003031625.1 Empidonax traillii | reverse complement strand
GTCTGAGCGAAACTGGGTGCCTCGTGTGTCACTTCCATGAAGGCTGGGAGGGCTCGGGGGCGATGTCTGTGAATGCTAAAGGCACTTGTGTACCCAAGCAGCGAAGGCACATGCTGTCATTGCCTCTGCAGTGCCATCTGGCCAGCAGCAACGCAGCTAGAACCAGGGCTGTGCGCAGAAGAACATTTTACAACAGAAAGCAATTAACTGAATAAAGCCCTTTTTAAAATCCAGTAATTAAAAACAGTCCCTCCCCCTTGTTTTCCTTTTAAGCTGAAAGTTGCTGTTTACTCATTTGCTTTACAAAGTGTGCCTTGTTGTGGCTTCAGAAGAAATGAAAGTTTGAAGTGGTTAGAGAAGAAAGGCTTGGGGCTGGTGCATTCCAGGCAGGGCGGAGGGGCAGGGGCTCTCCAGCCTGGCTTGTTTGTATTTGTTCTTGTCTACTCACAAGATCGCTAAACACACATTTAACAAGTGGTGAAACTGTCTACCAGCCTGATCTCTCCCAGGGTTCATGAGAAGAGGCCTGGCACATTAGCATTGCTGGGGGAAGGGGAGGGGGAGAACAGGCCTTTTGAAGGGTTGGTGTTTTGGGGCAGAGCACGAGGGAAGGGCTCCTTGTGCAGGCCAAGTCCCAAACAAAGGCATTGTGTTCCCTGGAGCCCTGGGGACTGGCCCCAGGGGGAGGCCAGGACCTCACTTCGCCAGCCATGGGTTTTCCCATCCCAGCTCCTCTTGTTGTTTAGCACGGGTGGTGCAGCCTGAAGGCCATCCCAGTCCTTCCAGTGGCCAGGGACGGGAGTGGGGCTGGCACCTCCGGGGTTGGCTCATCCTGTCCATGACAGTGAGAGCCAAGGAGATCAAGCTGCAGTGGCCATGGGCACTGTCCTGTACTGCAGCAGCTCACCTTATCTGCATCACCCTCTCTGGGTCCGAAATACCAGAGAGGAGCAGACTGCTGTGCAATGACAGTAAGCCTCCAGGTCCTCTCTGTGTAGCCACTGGGGAGCCCTGACCTCAGTCTGGGCTCCTGGAAGAGCCAGTAACCCTGTCTGTAAGCAGGGGTGGTGCAATATTAATTATCACTCGTCGTGGCTTTTCTGTGAAGTGAGTGCCCAGTGAGGCAGCATCAGTTTGGGTGGGGAAACTGAGGCAAGGGTAGCTGGGACTAAACCACTGGTGGTGGCTGATGCTAAACCATCAGGATCCACTGCAGGAAGGTGATCCTGTCCCTGGCTGTCCTCCAGCCCCACTGAGCTGGGGATGCAGTGACAGAGCTGCCTTACACACGGCACCCACTCCAGGGGACCCAGCCTTGCCCTGGGCACTGGACTCAGGGGGACGAGCACCACGTCTTGCAGAGACAGCAGCACACCCCTGAGGCATCCCAGCTGTGATCTCGGCAGGTGCAGCCTCGTGGTGCCCCATCCCATGGGATTTGCAGGGCTGAGCTGCGAGTGCCCGGCCGCCGCGGGGCAAGAGGCGTGAGGACACAGACAGCCCTGCCAGGCTGGAGAGGGCAGCGCCGAGTTTCAGTCGGGGCCCCGAGCAGATCCAGGATCTGCCCTGTCCCTGCCTGGGGAAGGGTGAGGCCACGGGTTTGTGGGAAAATGTTGTTTTTCCCTCCCCTGGACTGCCCGTAGCAGTCGGCTGGGCCGGCTCTGGATTGCGTGGGCCGGGGAAGTGGGGGGGAGTTTGCAATTGTAGTGCCTCTGGCTTGGAGTGGAGCCACGGCAAACAATCCTCTCCTGGCTGCGCTCCAGATCTGACAAAACACGGAGGTGATATCGTATTCATACCTACGCGCTTTCATCCCAAATCACCTCCCCAGAGCCCTGCCCGATTCTCCCGTCTGTGATGGATCCCTCTGCTCAGCCACAGAACAAGACAGCCTGTCCGCAGCGCTGCAGCCAGGAATCCTGTCCAGCATCCCTGCGAGGCCTCTGCTTTTGAAATTACAGCTGTGGGTCTGGCAGCCGGTGGTGGGACCTGAGGTTAGGAGGTGATGTTGACTGAAGATGTGCGGACAGGGCATTCCAGGCATGCACGGGGTTAAACCAGAGGTGTCAGTTCACGGGGAGGTAACAGATAAGTCCTGCTCCTGCCTCTGGCTTTCCAGAAGCCTTGCCCTCCCTCCCACATTCCAGCTGCTGCAGCTTTTCACAGCTGGCCGCTCTCCTGGGACATTTCCCAGAGCTGAGAAGGAGGGAGGGGAAGGAGCAGCTTGGTCCCAGCATGGGAGGGGGGTTGGTGGCTGGGCTGGCCATCACCCCTCCAGGGAAATTTAGGCTGGAGCCCTTCACCCCCAGGAGCCTGCTGGCACAGGCAAACCTGGGCAATCCCAGGTTCCTTGGCAGAGATCCACCCTCAGCCCTGGCCCGGAGAGTTTTTCCTGCTGCAGGGAAGGGACATCAATCTTTGCAGCTCACTTATTCCTTGGCCTCTGAAGCAGGGTAGCCAATTAGTGCTGGGTGTGATGGATGGCTTAGCCCCGTCCTCGTGACACCCATCCTCTGGAAACAGTTCCCACCACGGAGAGGCACAGCCAGCCCGAGCAGGGGACAGCTCTCACCAGTCTCCTGAGTCCCAGAGGGTCTCACAGGGGTCCTGGGGACAGCGAGAGGCATTGCAGCAACGCTTGCTGTGCTCTCAGAGGGGAAACAGCCCTGAGCACGGAGCCAGGGCTGTTAATTCGGGGCTTGGGGAGAGATTTCCTCTGGTAATTCCCTGGCTTGGCTGTGGCAAAGCCTGTAGCTCTCCAGGGAAGAGCAGAGCGGCTCTGGGCAGGGGTTGGTCACCCACTGCCTGTGTCTCTGCACTTGGGGTCAGTGTGCCGTGGGAATCGCCTGCACCGATGCCCAGTGAGAGGCAAGCAGGGGCAGAACCCCCATTTCTGCAGCCCCAGACCCCTCCATTTCTGCCCGTTCCCTCCTGCAGGACACGGGTGATGCCCATCCAAACCCAGCTCCCCTCACACACAGCTAAGCCCGTTTAATCCTTCCCTGTCGTCTCCATTGAACCGGCCCGTGAGGGGTCTCAGCACCATCTCTGCTTCAGCTGGGGTGGTTCAGATGGCCCTCACAATCCCCCCCCGGGACTGCTGGGGGCGATTATAAACGACTCTCCAGGAGCACAGCCTGGAAAATGGATCCGATTACAGGAGAAGTGGGTTTGGGGGGCCCCCGCTCTGTTCATAATGAAGTGTAATCCTAGAAAAACATGTTGCCAATTACACTTCAATTGAACCCAGATAATGATGCTTAGACAAGGCCCAGAAAAGATCAAGTCTGGACAGTGAATTCCTTTCTAAGGGAGAAGAAAAGTGTTCCTCCATGGCAGGTCTGGGTTCTGCCTGGTTCAGGCTCACTGTGATAGGAGCAAGAGCCTGAAATAACCAATCTCAGGATCACATTGAAAGGGTTTTATCAGTGGAAAGGGTATTAATCTCTCAAAAACACATGTTTATGGGGAGTTTGGTTTGGAGATGTATGTGTTTCTAACTGAAATCACTTTGGGAAGGGAGGAGGAGCGGGTCTCAAAACTGCTAAAATAACACTTTTCTAATCCTTCTGGTTCAAAGTAACTTTTCATTTGGAAATGTAAGCTAATAACAGCTCGGCTTCTTGACCACTTTTCACAGTGAAAACAAAACATCGAAATTAGAGAAACAAAGCGCTGTGACCTAAAGCAAATGTTTTATTCTCTTTTTTTTCAGTTTACAAACACTTCGGAAACGCCAGTTTTCCACTCCAGCTCAGGACGGCTGGGTCAGGTCCCTGTTGTTTCACTTCGGGAGGGAGGACGGTGTGGTTCAGCCTCAAAAACTGGTCGGGGCGGGGGGGGGGCCGTGCCTTTCTCCTCTGCTCCGTGTTCTGGGCTGGGGCAGGCGTGGGTGAAGGGCAGGCAGGAGCCGGGGTTTGGCTTTTCCGGAGCTGCTGGCGAGGAGCTGGGGAACTGCAGACACCTCGGGGTTGGCGGGTGCAGCGTGGGTGAGCTGGCAGAGATGGCTGAGGCAGATAGGGAGCACCCCAGGAGGCCACGGGAGACGGGTGGTGGGGTGGCTTGGCCGGCCCGAGCGGCCGACGGGGCTGTTATCGCCGCCACGGCCTTTGCAAAAGGCTTTGGGAATCCCACGTGTTGCCAGATCTCAGCCCTGATTATTTTTTTCAAAAATAAAAGGCATTATTTTCGTACTGGGAACCTCCACTTCAGCGCTCTCCCTCCTCCCTGCTCTCTCTCTCTCTCTCTCCCACACACGCACACGTTTTTGCTGCCTTGGGGGATTTTAGCAGCGCAGGGCTCTGAAAAACAGACTCCTACCTCCTTCCCGCAAGCGCTGGGAAAGGGAGATGCTCCCTAGGTGCTGGGCTGTGGGTCAAAGTTTCCGGCACTGTGGAATGAGACAAGAAAACAGCAATTCATCCCAGTGTCATAAACCCTTCAAGCTGGGCTTTGGCCTCTTTGTTTCACAGGGTAGGTGTCAAACGCCCTGGCAGCGCCATGAGCTGGCGCTTGGAAGACGCTCCAAGGCTGTGGGAGCGTGGCAGGGGGCCGAGCTCCTGGCGGGACCACCGTGGCACAGTGCCGGGGTGCCGGACCCGTCCCGACGCCTCCGAGTGTGGTGCCACCGCTGCCACCCCGGCCCTCGGCCGCGGCCACCGATTAATCCCAGTCGAGGGCCCTTTGAGCGGCATCCTCAAACAGCGCCGTGTTTCGAATAAGCTGGTTTCCATCTGAATCATAAGCCTCCAAAGTGCCTGCGCCGCGCAGAGCCGGGCAGACATGTGTGTGCGTGTGGGGCTGGATGTTGATTTTTCCCTGAAACAACTCAAGGCTTTATCAGTCCCATCTCTTTCCCACGGTTTTCTGTTGCCAGTGAGGTCACTGGTCCCTTTAAACTGGGGCTGAGGCCAATGTGCAGCGGGTGGAAGGGGGGCCGTGGGCAGGAGGGGGGGGGACATGAGACGGTTCACACAGACTGTTCCTTTTACAGGAAGACTTGGGATTTCGACCAGCGAGCGGGAGGAGGCGGGGGGGCGAGGGGGGGCCCTGGGAACCGGGGAGCGCCGGCGCGGCCGCGTAATCCGTCACTCCCGGGAGATGGTGGCTCATTAACCCATTACCCGGGAGGTGGGGACGTGCCGGGAGGGAGCCAGGGAAGGAGAGCCGGGGGTGGGAGAGGCAGAGCGGGCAGGGGAGGAGCTGTGCGGGGCCGGAGCAGCGGAGCCCGGGCAGGGACAGCACTGCCCCGAGCACGCCAGGGGAAGGACGGCTGCGGCGGCCACCGGGGCCACGCGTGGGTCAGCCTCGCCGAGCCCACCGACCTCTTCCCCCCGCGAGGATGAAGCGGCTCTGCGAGGAGAGCTCGTCCGACACGGAGTCTGACGGCACCATCGACGTGGGCCGGGAGGAGGAGTACAGGTGAGGGCAGGCTGAGTCCCACGCGGGTTTTGGGGTCCCGGCACCGCGCGCGGCGCTGGCGGCAGCTCCCCCCGAGCTGCTCGGGGCGGCAGCGCTCGGCGCCTGCCGGGGCAGGGCACGGGAGGGCACCGGGTCCACCCGCACCTCGCTGAACCCCTCGGGGCCGGGCTGGTCCTGCGTGGGGCCGGCAGGATCACCCCCTTTGTGCCGGCGTGGGCTGGTGCTGGCGGCGGGACTGACCCAGCAAGGAAACCCAAGTGGCGACACAACTGTTGGAGCTGAGTTAGGAGCTGATCGCGTTCAAGCAAATGCCCATTAAAGACAGCGGGATGGCCTTGCCCTGCCAGCTGGGAGAAGGGCAGTGGGAGCCCGGGTGCTGGCAGGTCTCTGCACCCCGAGGTGGGGCAGCCCCCCTGAGCAAAGGCGCCCCAGAACTGCCTGACACCGCTTCTGTCCCTCCAATCCGAAGGCTCTCAGGGATATGTGGAAAAAACCAGAAGGTTTTGCATGAGAAACCAGGAGGTTTTGCATGAGAAACGCTCCTGCTCTGCTGATGCATTCGCAACGCACCAGCTGGGGCTGTGGTGTGTTGGGGAGGGAGCCTGAGCAGGGGAAGGCTGCCCCTGTGCCCCTCGGCATCGCAGTTCTCGGGCTCTGTCCCATCGCTGCTGAGCTGCAGTTTCAGCTCTGGGGCTTTGCTGCTGGTGAGGGAACAGTGAGGACAGGACCAGTGTGTGGATCCTGGGGAGGTGTCTGCAGGTTTTGCTGCACTGCCCTGGGCTGCAGCTCCGCTGGCAAAGGCCATCCCCAGGTTCCCAGGCTGTGTCAGCCCTTCATGGACATGCCCGGGCTCCGAGGGTGTAGACGGTGCAAGGGATGAAGGAAAGTCTCTGTTACTTGTTCTCAACCAGAAATCAATCACTTCTGAACTCTTGTTGCAGTAGCCTTGCGTCCCCCTCTCTCTGCATCCAGCGATTAATTCATTCCCTTTTGCTGCCTGATATCCTGAGAGGAGAAGCCGCCTGCCTGGTGCCAAGCTCAGGTTCTCAGGGGACTAAATTCATGAGTCTGCTTCTGATACGGTCACAGCAGAGTCGGGCACATCCGAAAAACGTCCTGCAGAAATTCCCTGACCCCTTATGCAGTTTCTAAGGGCATCAATATTTAATCTACTTTCCTGCTGCAGATGAAATATATCCCACCTCTTCCCATCAGTGCAGCACACCAAGTCCACAGTACCCTGAGGGATAAAATATCGGAATTGTCACAATATTTTACTTCAGTGAACAGTAATGATGAACTTTTAATCTCTTTCTGGTGTTGCTAATGTGTTTGTCTCCTCGAGGCAGTCGTAGAACCAGGCTGGCTGCGATCTGGTGGTATTTGTATATGTGTATGTTGTTCCTCATGTCACACAAATAATATGGCCAAAAGAGCTGTTCCTGCCCTGATGAGGTTACACCCCAAGTAATGCCATCTCGCATGGGATGCTGGTGGATCCAGGAAAATCAAACACTTCCAGGTGGGGAGTGAGGAGGAGTGATTAGAACACAGGGAGGCAGTCAGGCTGCCTGGCTGGGGTTCCCAGCCCATTACCCATCGGTCGAGTGGTTTGGGCAAACCAGTTTTCCTGTAGTGTGGAGATGAGTCACGCCGGGTGTGAGGCTTGGATCAGTGCGTGGAGCAAGTTTAGGCTCTGGGGTCACTGCAGAAGTGCAAGATACCACTTGGTTTACAGCCAAAGTTGTGCTGTAAATGAGAAATCTAAGCAAAGAGCAATGCAGTAGTTTTAATCATCAGATAATATACTTACCCTATCTTTTATGTGGTTCAAATCTGCCAAACGTATTTTTAAAGTACATTTTGCAGTAAGCCAAGGTCTGGATATCCACATCTGGAACTGCAGCTCACAAAGAGCAGCGTGCCCGGACCGCTCTGCAAAGGGAGTTTCAAAATTCACTGCTCCTCCTTGAGTGCCCACTCCGCCTTCCTGCGCTGCCAGGTGAATTCAGCGCCCACCCCCTGCACCTACAGCACTCCAGTGTCCACACACAGCCCGCTCTCACATCATGTGTGCTCATCATACGTGCGTCTGCGTACGCTGGCGATGCGTGTGGGTGCTTGTGGAGCCAGCCAGCACCTGTGCCCAGGGAAAGCCCACCCAGCAGACATTCAAATAGGATACCTGTATGGAGATGAGTGGAACAGGCAGCAGAAGAACATGTTATTTCGTCTGATTGTGTAAAACCACTTCTGAAAGCTCGGGCCTAACAAACTGTATTTTTAATGGGCTGAGTTTGGTCTAGTTTTTGGCTTGCTGCAGACAGCGCTGTCTGTGCAGGACCGTCATTAATGGGCTCCCATTAAAATGCTTCATCAAACTGAGAAGCGCCTTGATTTGACGAGGGGAACCCAAGTGCCCCTTCCCAGATTTGTGAGTCTGACGCGCGCTGGGCTGGCCGGGGCTGCAGATGGATGCGTGCTCACATCCCTGCACTGCGTTTCGTAAGGCACAGAAACAGCCCTGAGCCAGTTCCACTTTCCAGAGGGAGAAACCCTGCTCAGGGGGGGCAGAAGATGGCCCAGATGGCCTCCCCTGCAGAGCCAAGGGGTCTTGCTGCAGGGAGTTTCCCATGCCTGGTTATCCATTGTTATGGAGACTTCACCTCCGTGGGGACCTAAAGGTTGAACTTTGCCTCCCTGTGCGTGTCTAGAGCAGACCTTTGGTGTCTTTAGCCTCACCCAGGCCCAGGATGGTTTGTGGGGCCCTTTTCCTTTGCCTGTGCCCCCCCCTTGTCCCTCTTCCCTTGAGCAGAGCTGGTCCCTGGGGCTGTCAGCTCTATCACCTCCTGCCAGGTGTTCCCCCCACCCAGGCCCTGGCCCTCCTTTCGTCTGGGTCAGGAGCGTCCGTGCATTCAGAACATCGCGGCCCACCCCAAAAATCGCGGTTTGGGAAGCGACTCTCCGGGAAGGCCTTCAGAAACCACATCAGTGCTGCCGCTGGCCTCGCCCTGAGGAGCAGCCAGCCCTCCCTGGGTGGGAGCTCAGATCTGCGCTCGTGCTATCGCGGCTCCGAGATGCAAAGCCCTGCAGACAGGGCAGGCTCAGACACGAGAGCTGGGAGGTTCACACACGGAGGGGAAAAAAAGGCCACGACTCCAGAGCTCGGATCGCTGCTTTTCCAAGCCCTGTGGAGATGCTGGCATGGGTTGAGATTGAAGGAGGAGTGAGCCTGGGAGTGAATGGACAGTTTGGTGCTGGAAGGAGACTCTTGGAGGGGAGAGAGTGGTATCTGAGTCTCTGTTTGGCTCCTCATCCCCAATTCCTGAGCTCTGTGATGTGGGTAAAAATGAGATGGGAACCACAGAAGACATTTTTTTTTGGGGGGGGAGGAGGAACTACAGATGGCGAACGTGTGTAAAGCATATGTGCAACGGAGGTTTCTCTCCAGCTAGTGCAAGAAATTATTCCCTCTTCTTCCTTTCCAGCCATGTTTCCAGATCTGTGTCTCCCACTACAACATCTCAGATACAAGCCAGGAAGAAGAGGAGAGGGGTGAGTGTGATTTACAATGACTGGGGTGGTTGTGCTGTGTCCCCAGGGCGTTGGGGGGGTCAGGCTGGTCCTGGCTCTGTGCCAGGGATGTCACCCTGTGCGCAGTGATGGGGGGGGCTGTTGGGACTGCCCTTCCTGTGGGAACACCCTGCAAAATCACCTTTACACCATGAGCTGTGGCTCGTGGCTGCGAGCTGTGGCTGTAAATGACTGTGGTTTCCTCTCTCCACGTGGTAATCTCCTGCAGATCATCGAGAAGCGGCGCCGTGACCGGATCAACAGCAGCCTTTCGGAACTGCGGCGCCTGGTCCCTACTGCCTTTGAGAAGCAGGTGAGTGTGTGTGTGTGTCATGATCTCCTCCTGTGCAGGCTGCATTCACCAGTGTTTGGGGTAGAACCCCCCAGAATGAGAAAGTCTGGAGCAGCGCTATGCCTTTCTTGTCATCGTCACTTCAGGGAAGTAAGTAGGTGGTGAAACTGGGTGGTAAAACGTTATTAGCAAATATTCGGCAGCCCTGGGGAGGATGAATTCAATCTAGAAAGTGTTTTGCAGATATGAAGGAGCACAGAAATAGGGATTTTCCAATCTGCATCGGGGTGTCTTGGGAAGGAAGCTCTTTTTTGTGCTCACTTGATGTGAAAAGCAGAGTCTGGATGGATGCACTGCACCAATCTGAGGACTCCTGGGCTTCAGGTTTTGAGGAAGATCGGTCAAACAGTGGCTCCTGAGAGGCACAAAGCCCTAGATCATAAAATGATGAATGGCTTTTTCTTTCTGCTCCAAACATCCAGGGGTCTTCCAAGCTGGAGAAGGCAGAAATTCTACAAATGACAGTGGATCACTTAAAAATGCTTCATGCCACTGGAGGGACAGGTAAGAACTGCTCTTTAAAAGCATATGGGTGAGGTGAAGGTGGAAACTTGGAAGAAAAATTCCCCATCACCCTCAGCAGCAAGCTGACAGCAGCCAGCACCAAAATGAATGCTGCCCTGCCTGCTTCCCAAGGGAAATATCTGCTGAGGGAGGGCAGATGGACATTTCCCTGCCCTGTTATTTGACATTTGGGTCAGCATCCCATGGATCCATCTGGGAGACTGGGATATGTGGGACAGTGAACTCCCCCAGACCCACAGGGACAGCACCAGTGGTGTTGTCACACCCCCCACTAAAAAGTTGTTCAGGCAGAGATGGGCTTAGTCCTGCTCAGAAATGGAGCCTGTTTCCAGGAAAACGATATTAAACTCTTTACCTCCTCCCTGGGATACGTTTCCTGCAGAGGCTGAATTCTGCATGAGGACTCTGCAAATAAACAAGGCTTTTTTTCCCCCTTTCTGTTCTTTTTCTTTGTGTGTCTCTTGGTTGTTATAAGAAGAGAGAGGGAGCCCTGTGCAAAATTCAACAAAGGTCTTATTTGTACTGAGACCTCAGTACAGACCCTCTGTCCTGTTCCAGTTAACAGGATGGAGATCACAGCTCCAGTAAAGAAGCCTCTGGCTTGCTTACCACCCAGTTTTGGCTTGCTGGGGACATTGCTGGCATCCAGGCTTTGGTTCAGAGCTGTAACTTGGTCTGGAACATTTGTTTAGATATTCAGTTTGACTGCACTGCAACAAAGGGCTGTATTGTCACGAGAAACCCCGTCAAGCACAGTGGTCCAGCGCTTCACTGTGCTGTGACATTTCTCTGCTTTACTGCTTATCGTCTCATGAAGCTGCAAGTTGGGAGCAGAAGCCTAAAAATCAGCCGTCAGCTGTTGATTCCTGTGGTTTTGAGCTTTCTTGGCCCAGCGGTTTTGGTTCTGCCACTGCCCTGTGTCCTTCACCCAGACATTGGTTTAAAGGAAGTTTAAAGTTTGGGAACCAGGCAGAGGAAAGTGTGCTGAGGAGACACAGTGTCCCGCTGTTCTGCAAGACCAGGGATGGTTCCATTTGCAAAGAAGGACCCAGTGCCTGTCTAGCCCACGGTCGTGTCTCCAGCAGTGACAACCGATTGGATCCAGTGGGGAAAAAATTCTTCCTTCCTGAGCTCAGTTAATGAAACCTCTTACTCGTCTCACATGCTGGAGTAAGAGGTTTCCTGACCCTGGCAGGTTTATCCCTGTGAGATAACCGCAGATGCTATTCTCATGCACACAAACGTCCAGTCCCTTGGGACACCCACTTGGCTGTCTGCTTCAGGAATATCACACGGCAGCAAAGTGCCTCAAGTGAAATACACAGTGCATTAGAGAGGGTACTGAAATCAAAGCGCATTCCTGAGCTCTGCACGGGCTTACTGTCACCCTTACTGTGTCCTCTCCCTACAGGCTTCTTGGACGCCCGAGCCCTGGCCGTGGATTACAGAAGCATCGGCTTCCGCGAATGTCTCACTGAAGTTGTCAGGTACTTGGGCGTCCTCGAGGGCCAAAACGCCACCGACCCCATCCGGCTGCGACTCCTCTCCCACCTGAATAATTACGTGGCAGAAATGGAGCCTTCTCCCGTGGCCACGTCCCTGCTGCCCATCCAGACGTGGCCGTGGTCCTTCCTCCACAGCGCCGCCGGCCCCGTGCAGATCCCCAGGAGGGAGGCTGCTCCCGCTCCGGTGGTTTTGACTGCATCTTCCCTGGCTTACCCAAGCCCTGCTGTGAGGCCAGCCCCGCTTCGCCGCGTCCCCGGGGACATGCTGCCGTCCCGCCGGAGCTTCCTGGCCAGCAGGATGGGCTCTTCCAGCCGGAGGGCCCGAGGAGGGGGCTCGTCTGCAGCCGTAGCAGCCGTGCCCAGGATGCCGTCGCCAGCGGGTGTATTGAGGGAGGGCTCGTCCAAGAGCAGCCAAATCGCGACATTCCTCTTCTCCCCGGCCTCTGCCGGCGTCCCCATTCCACCACCATACACGGCACCCCCTGTCTTGGGCGCTGCTGCTCAGGGACCAGGGATCAGGGTTGGGACATCCAGGATCTGCCGCTCCTGGGCGACTGAAATCGGGGCTTTCTGACCCTCCCTTCTCCTTGGGAGACAGGAATTCTTCAGCACTCGTTGCCCGCAGGCCTGAGAACAAACTCGGCTGAAAAGGCGTCTTTCCTGCTTTGCAGAAGCCAAGGATCCATAGAGAGAATTCTCTTTGCTCTTCCCTCCCTCCTCGCACCGCCTTCCTCGCCCCACCATCGCACGCCCTCTCCCTCGTGATGCCTGCAGACGTAAATCACATCCGATTCGATGCACTTGTCTGCACGCGGCTGTACTCCAGAACCCTTCCGGCCACGAGGGAGGGGGCACACACACACATCCCAAGCCCATTCCTCCTCCAGCAAACCCCTCTGCAGAGCCCAGCGTTGCCCTCCTTTGGAAAACAGCCAGCCTCGAAATACTGTCTTATTTCCCTGGGGACTCGGAGCTGCCAGATCGACTTGCTCGTGCTGATTCCCTGCGATGTGTCCCCCGGCTGCAGGACCTAATTTTGGTGTGGTGGGACAGGCACAGCTCAGCCCTGCCCAGCACTGCTGGCACCCACAAGGCAGGAGAGAGCCCCCCTCCAGCTCCCGAAGCGAACTGGCTGCCTGCTAATCCCTGTGCTTTCCTCACCACATTACCAGCTCTTCCCACTTATGTGCCCTTAAGGTGGAGTGAGGCAACAGCTTAACAGAGCTCGTTCCCACAGCCCGGCTGAAAATCCCGTCGTGTCTGCAGGGCCTGTGCTGGGTCCCTGCACAAACTGTGCTGGAGCAGCTGGCCAGGCCGCCTGGGTGCAGCCCTTGCTCCTCACTGAGGTGTGAAGAGGCGAGACAGGGGATTTCAAAGGGACGTCTGTCACGGAGGGGAAGGCTCTGATGGCCAAAGTGAGAAGAAAATGCCTTTCCCTCTGCCAGTCTCCCTGCTGGTGCCATCTCTCCTCCACCCCCTGCTGAAACCGTGACTGCACAGCAGGGAATGGGTCAGAGCAGCCTGCATTTGAAGTGCCTCCCTCGTTGTCCCTTAGCCCAGCATCCCACACCCTCTCCTCCCACAATGTTTCCTTTCTCCAGCACCATGTTCGGGTCTCACTCATCCCTCTTCCTGGGCCGGGACCAAAACCCACTGAGGTGTCACTGCAGACCTGGGCAAGCTCTGGGTCTGCGTTTGTCCTGAGTCTGAGCTTTTTCTGCCTTACCCTGTGTGCCCCTAGACAACTGACACAGCAGATGTGCCTCTGCTCCTCTGGCTGTCCTCCCTTCCCCTCTTCTTTGGGCACAAAGAACAGAAACTTGAAGCTTTCAAGCCACCCTTCTGTGCCACGTCTCACGGAGGCAGGGCAGGGTCTCCCAGTGCTCTCCCTCTCCTGAATGCCCCCAACACCCTGCATCTGTGCCTTGATTGCTGGGATAGCCTGGACCCAGTGCATGCCCACCCCTGGCCCACCTCTGCAGCACTGTGACACTGAAGGAGAAGAATGTGGGAAACTCAGTGCAAAGAAAGGTAAAAAAGAGGGAGAAGACCTCTCCTGAATGGGAGAGGCACTTCCCATGCCTCAGGTCAAACACACCACAGCCGGTTGGGCTGTGTGGATGAGCTGGTGTTTTCCTCCCTACAGATTGTATCTGCCATGTGCATGTCAATGTATGTATCTGCTATTGTTTTGAAAGTGAGTCCCTCCCAGTTGTTTTGATGGAAGTCATCACACTTAACACACAGAAACGCCTCCGCTACTTCTCCTCACCCTTGTCCTGAAGTGCCAGAATCAGCCAGGAACAACATGTTTCCTTTTACTAAAGTCAGAGGGGGATCCTTGCAGACCCCTTGGCTGTTCCTGTGGCTGGTTGGCACGTTAGAGCTCACGGCGAGTAGCCCGGCCTCACTTTACACTGTGCAGCGCTCGTAGATTCACAAGCTGTGACATCAGCAAAGGTGTCAAATAAAGTCTTTCAAACCCCTGTCCTGGCTGTGAAAGGTAGTGTTGATGTGAATCCGTTCTGCTCACCCAGCCTGCCTGAATCATGGAACGGTTTGGATTGGAAGGGACCTATAAAGGACATTGGTGACCAGTTTTGCAGCAGGTAAGGTTTTGTCCCTGAAAAGCTTCAAAAGAAAAAAAGGTAAGGTGACATCCCCTCTGGTGGTTTTATAGCACTTGGTGACTCTGGTCCCAAAACTTTTTTACTTTGCAAACCGCTACATGAGTCAAAATCAGCCGGGTAGTCAGCAAGGCTTGCCCTGAGATTGGCAATAACCCGTCACTTGAGAATAAATCATTTCATTTAGCTCCAAGGGTCTGCAAAAATGTCAGGGAACAGATGGGGTCCAGCAGATCCTTGCAGACAGACGCCGAGGGCTTGCCTTGGTCTCCTGACCCTTTGGAGTCAGGGCCAGAATAACCCCTGTGGCATCTCGCCATCGGGAAACGCTTTGGACTAAACAAAGAGCCACAGCTGAGAGATTGTCTCTGTTGTGAGGAAAGGACCAGTAAATGATCCTTCTCGTGAAAAGATGCTGGGAGAATTTGCTGGGGAATGGTGGGAATTCAACTTCCTTTCCCATAACTCCTTCTCACTCCAAAATGCCTTTCAAAACCGCCCATAAATCCCTTCCTTAAGTGCTGTGTGGGGAATTGCTGGAAGGGAGCAACTGCAGCTGTGGTGGAGTAATGCAGCATCCGTCTGGAAGCAGGGAGCAACTTCAAGAGCAATAATGGGGCTATTGATGACGGGTCGTCCCGCTGGTGCCTGGGCTGCCCTGACCCTGCGGTGGGAGCTCAGTGCTCTGGTGTGGCCTCGGCCAGAGAGAGGAACCAAATTACCCTCCGTGGGAGGCAGGAACACAAACCGGCCCCGCGGGCTACAGTGGTAAAGCAAAACAGAGACAGTGGAAAAAAAACACTTCCTGATCTCCGAGGATCAAACGGGAGCTGGAGCGGGTGGGAGGGCATCGGTTCAGGCCCGTGGGGTTTTCTCCCCACAGCAACATGGTGATTAGAGCAGTAAGCTCGGGACTGGAGCTTCATTTTTTTTCCCAGGGTTTTCTCGAGCCTTTGCGTCTCTTCTAACACATCCTGGCAACTTTTGATCTACCCTGCAGGGGAAATCCCCAAACTCTCCGAGCACTCTCTTCATCCTTGTTCTTCAGGCAAAAAAAAAAACCCACGATGAAGAGGTTTGTGGGAAGGCGTGGGCTGGGGTTGCTCGGTTAATCACGGCACCAGCTCTGACCCTGGAGAGGCTGGAACAAAACAGTGTCCTGATGAACGAGCCTTCCCTGCTGCTGGGAGGGGACAAGGCCGCTCCCAGGCTGTGGGAGATTTGCTGTTCAGCAGGTGCTCCGGGATGGAGTCCTGCTCTCCCAAATTCCCCTGCATGAAAAATATTGCTTATCTCGGTTCTGCTCTTGCCTGCCCTGGGTGTTCTCCCTCCTTTCTGCTCGTGGTGCAATCCCGGCCTGCCATCTGCTGGTAAAATTCCAAAGCTGAGGAGGAGAAATCCTAAACCAGGGGCAGCATGTGGTTGAAAACTTGCCATCTGTGCTGAAAAAATGGGTGATCTTTTATGATGACCCTACACGACTGAGATGCTGCTCAGACACACAGGGGCAGAGTGGCTTGAGAGGCCTCTGGGTGATTGATGAGTCTCCCACCAGCATCATCGGGGACAGATCGGCAGGATGAAGACATGAACAGATGTCACCTTTGCTCCAGGCACTGCTGAAGGTCCTGAGACGGCGAACTGGGACGATCTCAGGTATCGCCGGTCACCAGGAGCAGCTGCACTTGTGTGTTGAGGGCACCAAGAGCAGTGGGGGCCCTGGGGCAGTTTTGGGCCCTGGTGGGCAGAGGGTACCCCCCGGCCCATCAGTTCATTTTTGGAGCAAAAAGGATCGAGGAGGACACAGGGCTGTGGTTGTCTGCATGGAGTCCCCTGGGAGGGAACACAAATGTCACTAAATATGTTTCAAATCAAAGCCATTTGCAGCGTAGCCACAGCGGCTGCTGCAGCCAAAGGGCGTTTTATGTGGAAACATGTTCTTCAAGATCTGCTGTGTTTTGACTTTAGCTGTCAAAGCAGGAGCTGAACCCTTCCACAGCAAGGCTCCTGTCTCAGTCCATGGTTTCCCAGCAGAGGAGATGCCGGCTGTGGAGAACGGAGCACAAAACAGTGACAGCCACCAGGCATGATCCCACCAGCACCAGCAGTTTTTGGGAGCATGATGATCTCGGGAGGAGGATGTTTTGTGTCTTAGGAAAACGATCCAGACTGAAAACAGTGCAAAGTATTACAGTGTTACCTTTTATTCTGCTATGCTCGATTTTTCTATAATGAAAGGATAGCTATCATATCCCCTTTTTTATGATAACATCATATCCTACTTTTAAAGCAAATGAAAGGTAATTTAATGCAGAATTTAAAAGTCACAATGCCCAGTTACCAGCCTCTGTAGACTACCTTAGTCCCCCCTTGACAGGACGTCCACGGAGCCTGAAGGTCACTGATGAATCACTGAATCCTGCGCTGCCGTGTCCTCACGCTCCGCTGAAGATGCTGGAAATAGATAATTAAGGGTCTCCCCGGAGCTGAATCTCGTGAGTGTGAAGCCATGGGAGGGCAGAGGGGGGGTGAATCCACTCTCTTGTTCCAGAGGCTTTCTTCTGCATTTGGAGTTGTTCAACCCTCACCCTGGGAAGAGGGACTGACACAGGGACTGACTCACTGTCACAGGGAGACATCGAAGACCCTTGGTCCCTCTCCAGGGCGGCCCATGATGTGAGCTGGCACAGAGCCAGGGCTGCCATGGGAACTTGCGCTTATTTGAGGAAAAATTATGCCCTGAAGACAAGAAGGTTGTGGGAACAGCTCCAGCTACGGCCGTTCCTCATCCCACCGCCACTACACCTCCAAAACCAGAGCTCGGAGCAGCGAGAAAAACGATCCCAGAGGAAGAATTTTTTCCTGATCTCTAATCCAAACCTACCTTCTTTCAGTTTAAACCCATTCCCCTCGCCCTGTCACTACATGGCCTTGTAAACAGTCTAGTCCCTAGAGAAATGTTTGCCCTGCTTGCCCAGGGGCACAGGAGGAGGCTGTGCCAGGGCCATGGCTGAGCATCCCTGAGGCGCTGTGGGCCACCGTCTCCCTGAGGATGTTGCTGAAAACGTCGGGATAAATCAAATTCTCTAACACTATTTTTAGTATTTATTAGAAAGCGGGCGTCACTTTATTCGCAGCGCTGGGTGCGCGTGGGGTCGCTCCCCAAACTTGCACTTTCATAACTTTTCACTATTTATACGTTTTAGAGGACAAAGAAATCAATGTTCATTGGCTATAAATTACATAAATCTCTTCATTAACTAGTGTTCTATCTTCTATCGATTATTGATTCTCTCGCTTCTTGTGTTAATTTGTCCACATTTTCAGGCTTCTTATTATCTTTTTCTCAGGCAGAGAGGGTTCCAGCACAATCGGTGAAATTGTTAGTTTCTTCTTTATCTCTGGCTTCTGCAAAATGTCCTTGTAGCCTCTAAATTCTGCATCCCTTGCGTCCAATTTCAGCAGTACATCCCTCCCCCAGGCTTTGTTTATTGACGCACGTCGAGTTCGGTTTCTGTAATTTTCAGTAATTTTTTTTTTTCCCCAACAATTTTCCCTGTGTTGTGATTCAAAGAAATTAAACTCAGAAGCATGATAAGCCAGCATTCCTTTAATACGCTGTCAGGGTAGTGTCAGGGATAGCTCCTCCATAAACACCCCGC